>NC_064811.1:16887325-16989685 GCF_023721935.1 Panthera uncia | reverse complement strand
AAAAGGTGCCCTCCTCAATACCCATCCCCCACCCTCCCCTCCCTCCCCCCCCCCATCAACCCTCAGTTTGTTCTCAGTTTTTAACAGTCTCTTATGCTTTGGCTCTCTCCCACTCTAACCTCTTTTTTTTTTTTTTCTTCCCTTCCCCCATGGGTTTCTGTTAAGTTTCTCAGGATCTACATAAGAATGAAAACATATGGTATCTGTCTTTCTCTGTATGGCTTATTTCACTTAGCATCACACTCTCCAGTTCCATCCACGTTGCTACAAAGGGCCATATTTCATTCTTTCTCATTGCCACGTAGTATTCCATTGTGTATATAAACCACAATTTCTTTATCCATTCGTCAGTTGATGGACATTTAGGCTCTTTCCATAATTTGGCTATTGTTGAGAGTGCCGCTATAAATATTGGGGTACAAGTGCCCCTATGTATCAGTACTCCTGTATCCCTTGGGTAAATTCCTAGCAGTGCTATTGCTGGGTCATCGGGTAGGTCTATTTTTAATTTTCTGAGGAACCTCCACACTGCTTTCCAGAGCGGCTGCACCAATTGGCATTCCCACCACCAGTGCAAGAGGGTTCCCATTTCTCCACATCCTCTCCAGCCATCTATAGTCTCCTGATTTGTTCATTTTGGCCAGACACTTCTCTAAAGAAGACATCCGGATGGCCAACAGGCACATGAAAAGATGTTCAATGTCACTCCTTATCAGGGAAATACAAATCAAAACCACACTCAGATAAACTCACTTTCAATCTGTTCTTTTTTGCATCCCATGATCCACCCTCATATTGAGAGGTAGTTGATACTACCTTTGGGTTGTTTGTGAGTGTTGTGTTTTCTTGCCCTGCTCTTCTCATCCATGGAGACTTAGGTGTTAAATAAGGTTTTCTTTCCTGTTGTTATGGTAGAGTTTCAGGAGCGAGTAGAAGCGAGCCTGCAGTTGCTCTCTGGATTGGAAAACTATGATCCTCCTTTATGGGTAACCTTACCTACACGGAGCGGTCAGGATCATCTCTAGCTTTCCCCAGAGGCTAGATAGTCACTCTTTGTATGACCCACTAAAAAGCTTTCATAGTTAGTTTCCTTGCATATGATAGGGGATGATCAATACCTATAAATTAGGGAATCTGAGAAGACCAAGTGAGGTAAGGTATGTAAAGTTCATAGCACAGTGTCTGGTACCAATTACCATGTATTTCACACTCAACGATTATCAGCTCCTTCAAATCCTTTGGAATGAGGTCATAAAACAATTTTTAAAAGACAGACAAAGGTTAGCTCCTCTTCCACTCGTAACTCTGAGGTCCTCCCTCCCAAAGGTGATAAATTTCTCTCCCTAGGATTATAATGTCCTCCCGCATTCAATTCAACATCAGAAAGGCTTTGTTATTTACACTTGTTTTATACAAATTAAGATTCTCAGTATTGGTAGTGATGTAAGATTTAGGGAAACACAGGCCCAACCTCAGAGACCTCATAGCTGAAACCCGGGAAGTAAGTGTTTACTGTTTGGGACAGGCTTCTTCCAGTTCCATGTGGGGTGGTAGAGACTCTGTAATCAAGAACATAGATTCCCTTCTGGGAAACCGGAGGCTGTGAACCTGCCCGTATTGACATGCTGTTGGAGTTTGTGCATTTGTTTTTGATTTTCTCTAATTAAATTGGAAGTGTTTTCTTCAGGTGAGGCAGGATTCTATTTCCTTTCCTCTACTGCACATTCTGGGTAGAGGGAATTTGGTTAGACAATGATGGAGGATCCTGAATGTCTTTGCTTCCCATCTTCATACGTCCAACAAGAAGCTAAGCTTCAAGGTTCAGCTCTGTTCTCCATGAACTTTCCACAGTGCTGTCCTCCAGTCTGAAGTGCTCTGTCTGCATAGCTCCTTATTTGTGTTCTTCTGGTGCCTTTCATCCCTTCTTACCTTGATAAAGAGATGCTTCCCTTCACCCCACCCCCAGTGGCATGCCTCAGAGTTCCTCTATGGGATTAAACACGTTCATACAAATATGACAACAGAGAATATTTTCATGAATCCTGAGGACCTGACCCGGGTAAGAGCTGTGTCCTCCCTACTCTGTCCTATGTACATTTTTTTTAAAGATTTTATTTTTAAGTAATCTCTACATCCAACGTGGGGCTTGAACTTCCAACCCTGAGATCAAGAGTCAACACGTTCTACCAACTAAGCCAACCAGGCATCCCTGCCCCATGTTACATTTTATCTCCCTGACAAACTTGCATTCCTTGGAACCAAAAATCAAGTTTATACACATTTACTCAGAAGAGTGTTAACTCTTCTTTGATCACAACAGTGAAGTAAGTACGTTGTGCCATCAGGGTTTTCTGAACCGAATGCAGTAGATGGAATGATTGAGCCTGATTTCCCTCTCCCCAAGTGTAATAGCAAGTGCTGGACATCCATGCTGTTCTCAGCCTCATGGTAAGTGAAATGTGTTTCCCCAACTTTGACTTCAAGCATGACCCCAGGGATGCTGGTACAATCAGGATCTGGACGTCTTTTGTGTAGTTGGCTTACCCTCTTGGGATTCTGGTGCCATAAGAAGAATGTGTTGCAGAAAGCTTTCCCCCAACTCCAAGCTTAGTGGCTCCAGCTGACCTGCTGACTCTCAGATGTCATGGGACCAGCTCAGCTGACCGGCTGATGTATGAGGGAGAAATAAATGTTTGTTGTTATAAGCTTCTGCGTTTTGTGGTAGTTTGGTATGCACCATTACTGAGAACATTGCAGACTAAGTCTAGTAGTCCTCGACAGTGATATACATTGTCAGCTGCTAGTATGGCTGATAATGTGGATTTATTTTTTTGAAAGGTCTTCATGTTACATGTGATCAAAGTACTATGTAGTTTCCTGTCATCATTATTGAGTGATGGCACTATTGAATGCCTTTCCTACTTAATGTCTCTCTTATTTAATGGCTTTTTCTGCTGATCTCTCAGTTCTATGAGGTCAGCAATTATGTCTGATTTATTTCTTACCATACCCCAGTGGCTATCATGAGATCTAGTACATAGAAAATACTCAATTAATATTAATAAAATCAATGAATAAATAGAAAGTTGATGGACAGAACCCCATGATACTTGGAAAAGCTATGTATTCCTCACCAGAAAAAGGAACAGAAATATGCACGTGAACTCGGCATGTAATATAAAAGAGCTCATAAGACTTTAAAATCTGCCCAATTCTTGGGCTGAAAACTTAGAACTCATGATTAGGATAAGGTGGAAACATTTCAGATACAAGAGCCTGAAAAGCCCCTAATTTTTGCTGCTGTATTTTAGGCATAAATGTCTATATACATTGGCAAGACTCAGTAATTTTCCAGGGGACAGATTATTTGGCCAGATGAGTCACTTTCCTGGTCATGCTGTGTATCCTTCTGTAAGTTATTTCATCTTTTACTCATCAAACAGGCTAAGAGATAGGCCAGGAACAAAAGGGAACAGACTCAAAGGTCATTTTTCTAGGATCCAGAAGAAGAGATATTATATGACCAGAGAAAGGTAACAGTATATACAAATGGTCATCACCACTGAAAATGTAAAGCATTATATTTAGTGAGTGTGAAGCTGTATGCCTGGAAGAGAAGAGAGAAGAGTTAACAGTAGGGTGGCTCTTTGAGGGTATTTGTATCCACACAGAAAGAGGGCAGAATGTTCTCATCCTTAATTTCCAGGTTGTGTCTCTTTGAAGCAGGCTATTCCCAGTCACGCTGGGAAAAAGTAAGGCAGCTCAGCAGGCTGAGATGGGGCTGTTTGTTAGAATTAAGTCCATTTAAATTTGGATGGGAGGAAATTTCATGTGTGGCCCCATGGAAATGGAGAGGGAAATTTAAACTTGGGTGGGATGGGGTTAGGGGTGGGAATTCCAATGGAGGATGAATGGACTGCAGGCCTGGGAGTGCTTTCTTTTTCAAGCAATCTTCTAATTACGCAGTTTGTGGTGAGTCATTTGCTCTTTCTTTTGTGTCTCAGAATTATCAGGTTTGTGGTTTGATTTTTACTTCCATGGTTGGCAGTCTTGTGATTTCTCCACTTTTAGACCACTTATTGTGACTCTCAGGGTGACTTGTGTAAGGTGAACAAAAGAGATAGGGTAGAGACAAAATAGATGCACAAACTGAAGCCACAGGGAGACATATGGTCTGTTCCCAATGGTGTGACTGAGCCAGATACTTCTCCTCTCCAGGAAATGCCTTTCCCATCCCTTGAGATTGTAACCTTCATTACTTACTTACCTTGTTCCTGTCAAGATGATTCTTCATACCATAGGTGCATGGGAACTGAGCCATCTACTGAGCAGCATTGACCGAGGCATTCAAACTTATGTAAAACTTTACGGTGTTAGTAAGCCAAAAAAGAAAGAAACAAATGAAAAAGAAACTTCCCCTTTCATCTCAGACACAGAGTGAGAGAGAGAGCAAGTTTATGGAACTGGCTGGTGTTCTGGCTATCTGTAGGCTTAAGTTTGTATTTCAGTATGAACAAAGGAAATGAAAGCCATGTTGAAAAGAGCAGCCTTTTGTACTGGACCCAAATACTAAAAAAGCTTGTCCACGTTTTGTTAAGTTTACAAAAGACTTGTATTTTGTCACTAGAAAAATTCCCCAAATGTTTTACATAGTAATGTCTTATTTAAATTCTGTGCTTGGCCTAGCAACACAATAAATGGCAAATTTCTATCAAATCTATTTTCTAGATAACTGGGAAATATATTGTGTTTCAGTTAAAAAATGATATCTCATGTAAATCTTTTAAAAATTCATCAAGTGCAGTTTTGCCTCATTGGGCAGATTGCATTGAATACAAGTTAATCTTTCCTCAATAACCAATCATTATTCTTATATTCACATTAATCATAATTGACATGCTTTTCTTCTACCTTTATTGCTGATTATCAGCTCTTTTTCTGCATGTGTAAACTTTTCTACTTAGTTTTCTATACTTAAGAAAGGGTCAGATGAATAAGTTGTTAGGATGGCATGTTAATTAAGAGTCAATAGGATATGGGGTGCCTGGGTGGCTCAGTTGGTTAAGCATCTGACCTCGGCTCAGATCATGATCTCACAGTTCATGGGTTTGAGCCCCATGTTGGGCTCTGAGCTGACAGCTCAGAGCCTGGAGCCTGCTTCAGATTCTGTGTGTGTGTGTCTCTCTCTGCCCCTCCCCCATTACACCTTGTCTCTCTTTCTCTCAAAAATAAATAAACATTAAAAAATTTAAAAAAGGAAAGAAAGAAAGAAAGAAAGAAAGAAAGAAAGAAAGAAAGAAAGGAAGGAAGGAATCAAGAGGATATGAATTAAGATCCAAGGGACCTGACAATAAGGAAAGAGATTTAGAATGTTTAGCCATTGTCTGTGAGAACTTTGCTATTTACTTCTGGAGTTTTCAAAATCACATTCTTGATATGTGAAGTTCACATTGTATGTGCCAAATACACACCTTTGCATGACATACAGAAAGTTGTGTGTGTGCTTATATGTGTGTATGTGTAAAGGGGTCCAACACTGCATTGTGGAAGGAGCATGGCCGTTAGTCAGCAAACAGACCCTAACAATACTCCACTTATAACTGTGTGACCTTGGGAAACTTCCTTGTTCTTTCTGAGACAGGAAGTTACAAAAATACTAATTCCTTAAAAAAAAAAGTTAGAGAGAGGGAAGGAGGCAAACCATAAGAGACTCTTAAAAACTGAGAATAAACTGAGGATTGATGGGGGTGGGAGGGAGGGGAAAGTGGGTGATGGGCTCTGAGGAGGGCCCTTGTTGGGATGAGCACTGGGTGTTGTATGGAAACCAATTTGACAACAAATTTAATATAAACTATACTAATTCATTTTCTTCTTTATAAAGACACATGGGCTAGTTCTTCTCCCTGTATCTAATTGTCAAACTCATTGCTACTAGAAATATGGACGTTGTTTGCTGTTATAATTAAAACTGGCAAAGTGATTTCTTTAAGTTATTTTCTGCCAGTTTATTTGTTTCAACTACTTAAGTCCAAGAACTGTAAATACATGGCAGATATGCCACCATTTTTTCTTTCATAAATGATAATGATTCTCTTTTCCAGTGAGCCTAGATGAAGCCTTGAGCCCTTCCCAACACATGGCTGGATTGCACAACCAACCCACCAGCACTGGCACATAGGATGAAACCCAAACCTCTGATTTAGCCACTGGAATGACGATTTCCAAGATCATAATAGTTTTGACTGGTGTGGAAACAGGTGCATTGAGAAGTAGACAGAAGAGCTTCCCCTCATGTGTTAGTGGGTAGTGACGGGAGAAACCTGAAGATCTGTTTTGGAACAGAAATATGCGATAGCAGAAGGAACACAGCAAGGGTCTGATGAACATTTCCCATTACTCTGGTCAGCATCCTCAGTCACGATGCCAAGAAAATAAGCTTGCTCAGCCCTGGCACTGGTAACAAGTCTATCAACTATTCTTAACAGCCCTCAGTCTGAAAGAGTGCTGTGTTCATGTTCATCTCATAATTTACATGCCTTATTGTGATTTTTATCATCCCAGAGGGAATGCTGTCCATTTTTCAATCCAGTCGAGTGAACATGAGTGTATTAAGCACCTACTGTGTGTCAAGCATGCAAATCACACCAAGTCTGTGAGGTAGTCCCAGCCTTCACAGGGCTCATAGACAGGAGGAGATACATACCTGTGGATGCATGGATGCTGTCCACTGTGATAGGTTCCATGAGAGAGGAAGAGCACATCCATTCATTGATTCTTCTACGTTTCATCCTGTCCAGAACTCAGTAGGCATGTATGTGGTCTAATTTCCTAACCAGAGTGAACTCAAACGTCTACATCTTAGACATTGCCAACCAGTAATGTGCGTGTGCTAGCTTAAGACAAATCATTTTCATCAGAGTCATCCCCTTTAAAAAGTCAGTCAGCCCTGGAGGCTAAACAGACTCTAGTATCTGCAATGTGCCATTTCAGAAACGAGTTCTGTAGCTCATTCTTTTGGAATAATCTTTAAATTTATTTGGCAAGCCTATTATATCCAGGGAGTGAGCGAAGTACTGGGAATGCAGAGAGAAACAAGATCTATGACTGCCTGAGCTGCTGGGTCTAGGGAGATAACTAACATGTAAATAAGGAATTAGCATAAAATGGAGACACCAGGAAGCCATGGCATTTGAGTCGATACTGGATGGATGAGCAGACATTCATCAGGTAAAGAAATGAGATAAGGCTATTCTAGGAGGAAGAAATTCAGAAGAAATGGCAAGTCAGTAAGCACCAGGGCAATTTATGAGCAGGGACATGAGTTATCTGTTGTGCTAGCACTTGTGAGGTGAGTGGGGAGACGGCAGGAAGATGGAGGAATGAGTCAAAATGGGATCGAAACTGAGGTTCAAGTCATGAGAAGTGTTGAAGTGCATGTTCAAAAAGTTTCAGTTTTAACCATAGGTAAGGAAGCTGCTCAGGAAATATAAGTATGGCAATGATCTAATACTAATGGTCAGCATTTGAGCATATCTGCTAGGTTTTCAATGAATCCTCATGAAATGACATTGAGCTGGTGTCTCTAATGTTATCCCCATTTTACAAGGTATAAAACTGAAACTTAGAAAGGCTAAGTAATTGTTTTAGGGTCATTAAATGAGTGAATGTCAGAACCAGGACATAAAGGTTTTTTCTCCTAAGCTCCGAACCTATGGAATGGAAGAAGAAAAGACTAGAAACAAGATGTTTTAAGGGGAAATTGCAACTTTTCAGGCAGGGGATGAAGATGACTGGCCCCAGAGCAGGGGGTTGGGGTGGGTGTGGATGAGATAAAGGCTCTGGTATGGTATGTTTCAAGGGTAGACACCCCTCTGCCATTCTAAAAGGCAGTAAGAATCCCATGTCCATTATTTTACATTCATTCCTTTTTAAATTTTAAAGCACGGTTGCTGACTTGACCATCTATTTGACTATTTGCAAAGAGAACATTCAAGGATAAAAATTCACAACCATTAAGAAAGTTAAAATGAAAAATATTGGAGTCCAATTCTAAAGCAGAAGTCTAAAATGACCTGAGCAACTTCAGTGTTGCTGGAATCATGCGTGGTCTGTTGAGTACAGTAACTTTCTCAATAATTTTTTCACTCAACCATCACTTATTGAGGACTTAACTTTATCTTAGGCCCTGTGCTCAGGGATGGGGATAGAGCAATGGGATGTAATTTGGCAAGAACCAAATGGAGAGTCTTGTGTCTCAGGATGTAAACTCTCCACATTACTTGGAAAATAATAGTAAAGGAACAGTTATTGTTGCAGTGTGTAGGTGTGATGTTTTTGCTAAAATATTTTAAAGATCCATTCTCTTAATACCTTTTAGTCACATCTCATATTTCAGGCAATGTTATTACGAGAAGAAAGGTCCCCATGATGTATTTTGCACATTTATCAAAGAACAGATTGTAGCAAAAGACTCTGCTTCTGTGACAATAGCTTTGATTAACACCTATCAAAATAGAACCATCATTTGCTCACAAGCATTTGTTAAATAACTCAATCTGCTACTGAATTAGAAGCCAGATGCCTCTATCTCTGCACGTGCTGAGAGGGCAGTTGACACCTCCCTCTTCCGCCCCAAGCCAGGAACGGCCTTTGCCTATAGAATGTCTCAGGCTGGTAAACCAGCCTAAGGTTCTAGGATTCTACAGATTGAGGAGTTTTCTCTAGAGTGGCCTGTGGTATTTCAGTGGTTGGTTCCATGCATCAGGTAAAAGATCCTGTAATGGTTACACCCATCAGAATGGTGCCTGTGAGGGGTGATGCCATACTTCGAGGGTAGGCCTTCATCACCCAGGCTGAACACTATGTCATCTGCACAATAGAGTGAAAATCTGGATCAGTAGGTCATACTGATGAAAGGGACCAACTTCACAGAATCTCATTATAAGTGGTGCTCAACCTCTGACTAGTCCATGACTAGAACACCCTATACTAATATTCACTTTTAGAAGATCTGTAATAATGAATACCTGCTTTCTTATACTTGGCTAAGGTCTGCTTGTCATGTTCATCCTGATTTTGTTCTCCGAAACCAAAGAGAATAAGTTCATCATCATGACTAAAAGATAGCACTTGGGGAGCCTGGGTGGCTCAGTAGGTTAAGCATCCTACTCTTGATTTCAGCTCTGGTCATCATCTCATGATTGTGAGTTTGAGCCCAATCCCCAAGTTGGGCTCCATGTTGGGTGTGGAGCCTGCTTTAAAAGAAAAAAAAAAAGATAGCTCTCTCCTGTCTGTATCAGGTCTTCTTTTTCTTCAATTAAGCAACCTCCTCAGTCACCCCCATGGAAGTAGGGTTCCCCCTTCACTCTCTTGCCCCCTGCTTGGCTTTATTATTTTCTCATGGGACTATCATCACCTGATATGTAATTATTTTGTGTGTGTGTGGTCTGCCTCCTTCACAAAATGCATGCTCCAGGAGTCAAGAGACTGTTCTCTGCTGAATCTCTCTGGTACGTGGACTATAGAAGACAACCAATAAATATTTGTGGGCTAAATGAAAATTGGGCATGTGATCAACTACAGCTTCTAGAACCTTTCTCATGAAATGCTGTCAGATTAAGTCTTTTCCCATTTTTCGCTGGCAATAACTTGTTTTTCTAATTAAAAAATAGCATATTTATTGCAAATAATTAGGCAATATAGGTAAGCAAAAACCCTACTGAAATTCTCTTGTTTCTACACAGAATTTTAGTATATAGTTTTCTAGACTGTCATTCACATATGTATTACTAAAATTAGATAATTTTACATATTTTAACCTGAATTATTTTTAATGTGTAGTCCCTTAGCAGAAAATATTCTTAATAAGACCATATAATATTTTACTATGCATGTATATCATAATTTAACATAACCTACTTAACTAGTCATCATTTATTAGAAATGTAGATTATTTCAGATTTATTGTGAACTTAACAGTATTGCATCAGACTGTGTGTTAGCCAAATTTATGGAGCATTCATAATTGTTTCCTTGATATAAGGATTTGTGCATCACAGAATATAAAATATACAATATCGCTAATAAGTATTACACATAGACACAGGTAACTTTTGAATGCTCAAGTATTTTTGGTTTTTAGCGGTAGGGAAGAAGACGTAACGTGTACCACTAGCAAAGTGTAAACTGACTTAGCATTTCTCGTAGGTATCATTATACCTACCAAACAAGGAAAACAACCTAAGTTATAAGTTCCTTCTTTTGTTTGTAAAATGTATAACTTTTTTTCCTTGGCCTAAAGGAAAAATTAAGTATGTTTTTTATAAGTTTGGTCCTTCTGTCCTGCTGAAGTTTTTAGCTTTTGGAATCCTGAGTCTGTACCTGATATAGGGGTCCCCACTCTTAACTTTGTACATCTGATGAATAAATCTTCTGAGTCTTTATTCACAATAAATAGATTACAAAGTTTTGAACGAGCTATGCCAAATACAAAGTAACCTCGTAAGCCATTAAGCACTTCATGAAGGGTTTTGAGATTTGTGTTTTAGTGAAGACTGATGGAGAGAAATGAAGTAACTTTTAGTAGAGAGGTACAAAGAAAAACAGTTTTTAAAGGAATTTAAAACAAAATAAAATATAAAAGAAGCCTACACAGGTAACAATGATCTGTTCCAATGAAGAGAAGTTCCAAGCATGACTCAGTATTCAAGTACCCTTACTGACGTTTCTAAATCATGCCCTTGGCTGCTGAAGGGCTTCTGTAAGGCAAATGCTGATCCCTATCTCCAATGAGGATAAAAGAAGGCACTCAAATTAAAGATCAAGGTTTTGATAAGAAAGAACTCCTTAACAGCACAGAAAGTCAAATATTGGACTATTCTGCTAATGAAGATTCTATAATTCTTATTTTTAAGAAATTAAATAAGTTGATTATATCAGTTAGCTATAGGAATAGCTAATTTTTTTTTTTCAACGTTTATTTATTTTTGGGACAGAGAGAGACAGAGCATGAATGGGGGAGGGGCAGAGAGAGAGGGAGACACAGAATCGGAAACAGGCTCCAGGCTCTGAGCCATCAGCCCAGAGCCCGACGCGGGGCTCGAACTCACAGACCGCGAGATCGTGACCTGGCTGAAGTCGGACACCCAACCGACTGCGCCACCCAGGCGCCCCAGGAATAGCTAATTTTTTAGTAATTAGCTATCTACTAGTAAAATAGTAATTTGTTGTCTCTCACAGTCTACAGGTCTGGATCAGTCCC
The DNA here is from genome assembly GCF_023721935.1 of Panthera uncia. Taxonomy (NCBI): domain Eukaryota; kingdom Metazoa; phylum Chordata; class Mammalia; order Carnivora; family Felidae; genus Panthera; species Panthera uncia. The sequence goes on along the minus strand of NC_064811.1, from coordinate 16,978,425 downwards.
GCTTATTGGCTTGCTTATGTGTCTGCAAGGAGCCCACGGGTTTATTGGGAAAATGGCTAGTCTAGGGATTTCTATGCTGAGATGATTCAGTTCTGTTCCATGGGATCCCCCACAGGCTAACACAGACTTCTTCTCAAGGACGAGGAAAGGTTCAAGAGAGGAGAAGTATGAAGGCACTTTTTTGACATTCTTTGTGCATCACTCATTAATGTCTCATTGTCTACTACAAGTCACATAGCCTAGTCAATGAGGAAGTAGGTTACCACAAGGCAAGGATACAGGAAAATATAAGAAACAAAAACAAAAACAACAACCTGGGGCCATTAATGTTTCAGTTATTCATGTGGGAGTGTCTAGTAAAATCTTGGGTTCAAAGGAGGGCCCCAGTAGTTGTTAATTATCTCTGAGTTAATTAGACTAATGTTCCTTGATGGTTTTGGCATAGTTACACCTGAAGGCAGAATAACCATTTGAGGTGTCATCTGAGCTTATGACTCTATGACCTAGAAATTAGTTTTTCTTACACCATAAAACTAACAAGATTGGTATCTATGTTTACAGTAGTAATATATTATGGCCCAATTTTAGCATCTTATAATGGACTTTTATTGATCACAGGTGTTCTTAATGGTCTCATTTGATCTTAAAACCTAGCATCCAATATGATGTTGTTTTTTTTTTTTAATTTCTGTGTTTATTTGACTGCATTAGAAGGTTGAAAAAAGGATACATCTGTCTAAAACTACCATGAAATGTGCTCTCTTCAACTTGGTCAAAATTGTTACATGTGGGTCTCAACAGTAGGCAACGTCTGTTGAGAATATATACAATATAAATAAATGTAGTATTCCACAGTGGGCAAAAGAACACCAAAAGAAGATTTATAAATAAAGTGTCTGAAAAACAATGTGTTTGGAAAAGCCAAAGAGAGATAGTTGCTAACTAAACACATTTTTTAAATTTCCCAACATGCATGCAAAAACAAACCGGAAGTATTCTTGGAGAGCTATGTATGTGTGTGTGGAATAAAGAAGAGATGACTTCCCTTGCTTGCTGGGCTTTGGTTAAAGGGTGGGTGAATTTGACTAGATGATATGGTCATTAACTATCTGGACTTTGTGAAACTACAGCACTTGCTGATGGGATGAGAAGAGATAGAAGAGAATTTATCAGGTCCTCGGAGGCAAAAAGATTGCTTTACACCTGCCTCAGTCTTACAGCTGCCATTGTGGCTGTTTGTGCAGTAAATTGAACTGCTTCCTCTCTCACTCTCTCTTTCTCTCTGTCCTGGGGCATCATAGTGATAATTAACATATGTCCGTTTATTTCTATTTTCCCTGAAAAAATCCTTGGTAGGAGTCAGGTCACATAATATTATTCCCATTTTACAGATGAAGGAATGGTGGAGGAGATAAGGTCAAGTGACTTGCTCAAGGTACATAGGCAGTTGGGGCTCTTCTTAATCCACCTCAAGGCTTACCTTTCTACAGTTCACTCTTTGTTTCTGTATGGGTTTAGGGCCACAATCACCCCACTCCTTGTGAAGGCAAATGATTGGCCCCTGGTCAATTTATGGGAGGGAAGTAGAGGTTCAGGAGAATCAAGCAAGAGATCGTTGAATAAATATATTAAGAAAAGAAAACAAGATCAAGGTAGGGAATATTATGGGAATTGAAAACAGGCGGCCCAAGAACCAGCTGTATTTCTTTGTTTGACAACTTCATTTGATCTGTACAATCATTGGAAGCATAATTTGGCAGATGTTTGATTGCAATATAAACAGATTAGCACCTATGGCTTATTATTTACATTTTTCTATATTGCGTTGCTTGTTTGACTTCTGCAGATATTTGGTATTGCAACTCTGAATCTGAATGTAAATTAAGAAATGGCAATAGCGCACTTTAAAGAGCAGGTCAAGAATGTTGTATCCTTTTAGGGCACAGAACGTTGGCTGGTTCTTGTGACTCTGGTTGGTCAGGTGGTCCGAGAGCAGCTGCATGGGTCGGAAATGGCGCCTGAGCAAGACAACCCTGAACGTGCATATTGAGGATGAAGCCTCTGCAGCGAGTCTGCGCAGAACAGTCTCTGCACCAGAGTGGGGTCGGCGTGGCATTTGTCACGCGCTCCCATCTCCCTAGAGGGATTAGAGCTGTTGAAACACAACATGTTCCCTGAAAACTGGCTCTAAGAGGAGAAACTGTCATCCTAATTATATCACAGAAATTTGGGGACCGTGCTGATCACCAAAGCCAGTAATGAACCCTCAAGGACACATCGTGGGTGAGTTGAATTTAATCACCGTTACACCTCAGCTTTGCGCTTTTGAGATGTCTCTTCACCCAACCCTATAAAACACTGGGGAGAATGGATCCCACTTGGCTGAAGGAAAAAGAAAGCCTTTCCAGTACTAGCTGCCTATGTTTTGTAGACTCTGCTCCAATATACCGTAGAATAGTCTTTGTAGATATTGTACAAAAAATAGTAATTGGATTCACGAGGATGGCCCAGATTTTTCTTGCCTTGGACCACATTGGATAGCATCCTCTTCTAAATCATGGGTATCTTTCCTGTCCCGATCAATTATTCCCCTCATGGTTCTTCACGTCATTTGGCTAAGACCACTCAGCTTGAAATAAATCCCCCCCCCCCGACTTTCTCTAAACTAAGGATTATTCTCTAAAATAAGAAATTATTCTGCTCCCAATGACAGAGACAACTCTTACACAGCACTTACCATGTCTGCAGCGCTGTTGGAAGTGGTTTACATGCATCAACTCCCTCAATGCTCAGAGCAAATCCATCCCCAATTTACGACTACTGTCTCCATTTTACAGGAAACTGAGGCACAGAGAGATGAAGTGAGGTATCCAACTGTGCACAGAGAATAAGTGACAGGCTGGGATTTACACCTGGACTGCCTATCCCCTGAACTTCTGCTCTTGACCTTTATGTCATTCTTTTTTCCCAGGTGAACTGGACAAGTCACCCAGAATTTTTCTACTTAGTGTCTTTGCTCAGGCTCCTCTCTTCTGGAGTGTCCTTCCTCAGATTCTCTGCCTGTTGAGGTCAAGTTTAATTATTATCTCCTCTATGAAGCCTTACCTAATTCTTCCTAGCCTCTCTGTTCTTTTGCCTCCTCTATCATAACACTTATCCTTTGGTGTTTTCGTCATTCTGTACTCCTCTCTCTCCTACAAAGTATAATCAGCTCCTTGAGGAAGAGAGCTACCATGTCACTTTTTGTATTTGTGTATCCTCAGTGTCTTGGAGAATGTGTGGTACCTAGTGAAGAGTATGTATTGTATTGGACACGAATGAATGAAGATACTTGGAGATGCTTATTAATAAATAAGAGTAGGCTTTATGTTTCCTTTAACTTTATTTGATTTAGTGCCAATCTCTGACCTAAGAGGAAGTATTTTTATTGGATACTGGTTAGACACTCTGATGACTCTAGGCATATGGGTCCCTGCTTATTTTAAAGCTCAATTGAAATGAAAAAATGGACAACCTTGACTTAGGTAAATATAGGTACCTTCTTTGATCTTGAGTCTGTTGTTTCTGAATCTTAATTATCTTCAGTAAATCAGCAGCGGCCTGTGGGTTATTAAATGGCAAAATAAATGGCGTGTTGTAGTTCCTTTATGAATCTCACAGAGTATCTGCATTCCCATATTTCATTAGATGTCATTATTTTACAGTAATTGCTTAATCTGAAATAATGACATGTGCAAATTATGTGAGACCCCATCCATTGATGTTTCTCTGAGCACTTATGGTGTTAGTCTTCTTTTAATTATTTTCTCTGCACCAGAGCGCTCACTATTTTCTCTGCTACTGCGCTGGCTATTCATGGCTGAACAAATCAATTATTAAAAGGAAACATGCTCCTTTTGTGCATCTCCTGAATGTCTTAAAAATCTCATTATTTGATGAGTGACTTGTAGAAATATTTAACTCATCCTGTTTGACAGATGTCATGTGCTCAACAAGTATAATGAACGTGCTCTCTGGTGCTGAGAAGACTGTGTTTGCAATGGTTTTTCTCTGATTTCAGCACTGCCAGGGTGAGAGGTTTCTCTTTTAATCACAGCCATGTTTTGGCTCAAAAGTGTTGAATTGTTTGACCTTGATAACTAGCTCTACAGAATATACTTTCAAGGTAGAAAAAGAAAGAAAGATTTGCATCAGGTCAAGGTTAATTGTAGCTGGTATTTGCTTAATAATTCGTCTCCTACCATTCTGGCTTATGATATAATAAATGAACTATTTGGGGGAGAAGGAAGGTCAATGTTATATTCAATTTACTGCAGCAGGTGAGCCTCCAATTGGGGACTCAATTTGAAGAGGATTTTAATAAAGCAGAGGTGCCTTAAAAATGTCTAGGTTAACATAGCACATTTAAGGAATTACTCCTGTCGATGGGGGTTATTTTATGTTCAGAAAAGGAAACTTCAGACATAGGCTCAGTGACCAAGGGCTTGGTCTTCATTTGGATTCTTGTGAATTTTAAAACTTTTTCTCTCTGCGTTTCCAAAAGCCTCTCAGGCACGTGCCTCTCTAAGGGTTACCGCAATGCTCAGCAGCCAGCACATACTGCTGTGTACATCATACCTTCTAGCAATGGCTTTTTTCTCATACGTGGAACCTGCTGGGTGATCCTTTAGGACAGAGATCCTGTCCTGATAACACTACTTGCAATGTCTGGGCCACAGTAGTCATTAGAAAATAGCAATGGGATTAATTACTTTATTAATGATAATAATACTGCCACAGTAATGGTGACAAAGCAAATCTTATTGACTCATTCTTTTCCACAAAATGTAAGAATTCCAGCCCCTTTTAAATTCAAACCCAGTGTTTGTGTCCTAGGAGTTCCTCGAGGTGTTCCTTATAAACTTCTTAATCTTAGTTTTCTTCACCAGCCCTACCATAACTCAACCTGATGTTCAAGTTAAAGGCGTGCTTTTCACTTCCCCTCAAAGTCACAAACGTCCCAAATAGTAACATAGGGCTGTTTTTCTGAGGATATTCACAGTGCTGAAGGCATGCCATGTCTGTTGTGCAAGTGGAGAGAGTCTCTTTTTGCTCCCCTTTGCCATTGTGGAAATAAAGATAAACCATATCATATTTTTTTTCACAAAGTATCCTCGTGCCTCGCCAAGTTCCCCCACAGAGCAGCTTTTTATCCTTACCTGAAGCTCCTTTCTCCATCCATCTTGGGGATGTGTCCGTGGTGCTGGTCGTCATACTAATATCTGGTTTCAATCTCAATTTTCATGCTGCCTTCCTATCTTGACCTCTCTCCAGGGATCAGCTTAAATAGTTCCCTTTTTATTCAGACAAAAATAGAATTTTATTTCCTTTTTAGCTACTTTTCTTCTTTCTATCTTCTTTCATTCATACAGTCATTTATTTAACACATGGTTATTGGATCAAGATTATGTATCAAGCACTATAATAGATTCTGGGGATAAACTGAAGAACAGCACAGATAAAATTCCTATCCCTCTGGAGTTTATAATTCTGTTCACTTGAAGATGCCCAGATATGCTTAAATCCCACTTAACACTTAGCTTGGATTCATGCTAAGTCCTAAAACATGACATATGTTTTTGTCTTTCTTGTTAAAACTTTAATGTCCAGAAAACTTCTTCCCAATGTTTTGATTAATTAGGGCAAGCCATAACTTCTGTAATTTGAAGATTTATAAACACTTTAGGAAGAGGCAGAGAGTAAGAAGGAGCAAAGCTAATTATAAGGACCTTCTTTAAAGCAAAGGAGACAAGAAAAGGTATATAGGGAGATGAGAAAGACATTGTTTGATCATATGATTAGGAATAATGATCTGAAAAATCCTAACCAATATGAGGAAATAGAAATAGTCTCAGTTAGGAACCTAGGAAACAGAAAGGAAGCGGTATGTAGAGAAGAAGAATAACAGAAGGAGGTGGGCCTCAGAGGTCAACTAGAATGTAAAGGCAGTCCCTCCATGGAAGTGTTGATTAAGTCTGTTCAAAATCCTAGAGTTGGATGAACTGTCTTAGAAAGAACATACACTTAATGGAATGAATTTTAATTTTCAGCAAACAAAGCCCAAATTCTTGAAGTATTTTGTTTAAAAAACCCCACAAAAATAGATACTTGAAAACAAGGTGACCTATTTGCCAACAGTCCCAGTCAATCATGGAGAGATGCCATTTTTCAAGAGTGCCTCATCAAGAGAACAGTGACTAACTAGCTCAAAGTATAATAGGAAACATGATCACCCATGAGCTGATGAAGTTCCCCAAGAACCAAGGGTATGAGATCCAAAAGGAGCTTCTTTTAAAAACTGCTGTTATAACTGCTAACATTTTCCTCTTTTGAAGCCTCTCGCCCAAATGGGAAGATGGAAAAATCAATCAACTAAACTGCAGGAGACAAACCTGAATGACACCAAAGGTTGAATTTTTCCTATAGTTGACTCTTGGAAGCTGCTCAAGTCACTGATCACTCCAAGAAGTAGGACATGGCCCTGGGCTGAGAACCATCAGTCAAACCTCCTAATGACCATGTCACTGAAGGGAAGCATTACATGGAACTCAGTGCCAAGAATATTCTTTATGCAAATAAAGTGTATTACCAAGGATAATCACCTAAAGGAAGGCTCTCGGGATAATATTCATCCCAGAGAAGATTTTGTGGGTGCTATTAAAGAAGACACGTTAAAACAATACATTTTTTCTAACATTTTCCATCAAATTTCCCCCCCCCCTTTTTTTTTTCAGAAGGAAAACAGATCTGGTCCTAGAAAGAATATAACACAAATAAATCTTTGGACCCCACATGGCTCAATGTACAGAATCACAAGAAAGAAACCAGGTTCAACAACCAAATGGTAATATAAACTTTTCAGCGACTTAGATGAATGTGATAAGAGGTCAACAGAGTAATTTAATTTTTTCTCACATTGTTCCTTCAGAAATGGCACTATGGGCCATTTCTTTCTCTGCCTCTATATGAAAACTTAGATTTGTACCATATCTTTTTCATCATCTTTACTTCTAACAACCATCTCATTTTGGCAATTAAAATGCCCGGTCAACAGTATAATGATCAAAACTCTGATCAGGTAACACATGCAGAGTTATTCACCTCCTACCACCTTGCACTGCTTCAGATCTGGAAGCCTCTCTGGGGAAAAGGAATGTGATTGGCTTCTGCCATGTTCGATTAGATCTTTGCCTTCTCATTGCTGGGCTCCTGACCTGGCAAGGTACATTTAGGGAGATAATGGATTAGGAGAGAAGGATCATAGCCTTATATGGCAGAGTGGTCACCATCTGTCCCTGGCTTTTCTGCATTTGAGGGAGATTAGGATTGGCTCGTTCTCTCAGGACCTGTACTGTGCTTCTCAGAATAATAAAGATGGTATAATAGAAAGTAAATGTCTGGTATTTTTTCAAGTTTTGGTCACATAGCTCCTAAAACCCTTGAAATCCCTGAAGTCATGAGTATCTTACTAACAAGATATGCTAACAAGAGAACTGATTGGGGTCCCTAGATAGTGTCAGAGTGGGCACTGGTCACCAGATAGACCAAGGCCAATTACAGAGTTGGAATTTTTAGCTCCTAATGCTTCCCCAGGGAAAGGTGGGTAGAGATTGAGTTCAATCACCAATGGTCAATGATCCAGTCAATCATTCCTACTAATGAAACCTCCATAAAAAACACCTAAATGATAAGGATTCAGAGAACTTTGAGGGCAGTGAACACTTTGAGGTGGTGTAAGGGCGTGGAAACTCTGTGCCCAGTTTTCCATACCTTCTCCAATGCATGTCTACCATTTGACTGTTTCCCAGTTGTACCCTTTATAATAAAAAAAGGGTAACAGTAAATAAAGTGTTTCCTGAGTCCTGTGACTCATTCTAGCAAATTATCAAACCTGAGGAGGGCTGTGGGGGAACCCCTGAGTTTGTAGTCTGCTGGGGAGAGATGTGAGTAGCCTGGGTGCCCCTTTTATGGCTGGCATCTGAAGTGGAGACAGTCTTATGAGATTGAGCCCTTAAACCTGTGGGGTCTGTTAGACCTGTTTCTCGAGCTGTTCTAGTGTTCCAGGACTCACATGGGTCTCTTCTGTCAGAATGGGCCAGGATAGCTGTGTGAGTATCCAGAGGGCTGAGCTTTGACCATAAGTGGGGCTCTTTGCAATGTTAGGATGTCTGTGTAGATGGAGCATGGACGTGAGGGTGTCCATCTACTTGTTAATGAAGTCCCTCACAGTACAGAATGGAGAAGGAGTGGCACAGGAATGGGGCAGGCCATGGATTAGGACATGGCCTGCTCTCCCTTCTCCATTCTGTCTGGGACAGAATTTTAAGGAGTCCATATGCTAAATTCAACCCTGGCCTTGCAGGTTTTACATTTGTCAAAGTAGGAAAATAGGACATATTTTAACTGTTTTTGGTTTGATTTATACTTAAATTTTTTTCATGTTTATTTATTTATTTTGAGAGGGGGGAGGGGCAGAAAGAGAGAGATTGAGAGAGAGAGAGAGAGAGAGAGAGAGAGAGAGAGAATTCCAAGCAGGCTCTGCACTAAGAGTGGAATTAAAGCCCATAAACCATGAGATCATGACCTGTGCTAAAAATCAAGAGTCAGGTGCTTTCAAGAGTCAGGTGACTGAGCCACCCAGGAGGTCCTTGATTTATACTTTTTAAACTGAGACATATGGCATATGGGCTCTCCATGTGACTCGTATCCTAGGTGCATACAAGTTTTGGATGGGCCCAGAAATATGTGTAAATTCTGTTGTCTTCTTTAGTTGGGGCTTAAGGGATCTTCTGTGAAGGATTCCTATAGAAACTGGATACAAGTCTCACAAAATTATTATCCTTTGCTCCTTAGCTCCACGTAAATAAGCTATAATAGGTTCCCTTTTGTAGCTTTTATCCATGGCACCTCATCTTTTAATAATAGCACCTAATATAGTGTATGATATACTTAATTTTTTATTGCTTGTCTTCCCATCCTCTGCCCACTACCCTGTACCATCCCTGCCTTCATGGAATGTGACTTCTCTGAGTTATGTCCCAAGAATTTAAACAGTGCTTGGAACATAGTAGGCATACAATAAATGTTTGCTGAACAAATGAATATATATACATATATATGAACATAAATACAGTTAAATATACATTAGGTATGCGTTAGCTAATAAGATTGACGATAATTTTATTAGCTATATTTTTACATATCTTACAAATTTTCTATAGTACATACATCTATAAAAATAAAATAAGTATACTAAATTATAATGGATCTTCCTTATCTTTAAATGCTTTTATATTTCTTGGATAGTGGATATTATTGTGCACATTTAGTAGATTAAGCAAAGCTCTTAGTGGTTTCAGCTTGTGAAATACCTGGTGAGTCTCATGCTCTCCGTAGGGCCTTTGTACCTGACATGACATGACTGTTGCCCATATGAGATAGGTTTTTGTTTTCCCTTGCCCATAAGCCAAATAGGATATAATACAGGGCACACCTGCCTTGTGTTCATAGACAGGCAAATAATTAATTATTTTTCGGGTGTGGAGTTTGGCGAGTTCTTTATAGATATTGGATCCTAGCCCTTTGTCCGATATGTCATTTGCAAATATCTTTTCCCATTCTGTCGGTTGCCTTTTAGTTTTGTTGATTGTTTCCTTTGCAGTACAGAAGGTTTTTATCTTGATGAGGTCCCAATAGTTCATTTTTGCTTTTAATTCCCTTGCCTTTTGAGAAGTGTCAAGTAAGAAATTGCTGTGGCTGAGGTCAGAGAGGTTTTTTCCTGCTTTCTCCTCTAGGGTTTTGATGGTTTCCTGTCTCACATTCAGGTCCTTCATCCACTTTGAGTTTATTTTTGTGTATGTTGTAAGAAAGTGGTCTAGTTTCATTCTTTTGCATGTTCCTGTCCAGTTCTCCCAGCACCATTTGTTAAAGAGACTGTCTTTTTTCCATTGGATACTCTTTCCTGCTTTGTCAAAGATGAATCGGCCATACATTTGTGGGTCCAATTCTGGGTTCTCTATTTTATTCCATTGGTCTATGTATCTGTTGTTGTGCTGAAAACGATAGAAAGCTTATGAAGGAAATTGAAGAAGATACAAAGAAATGGAAAAACATTCCATGCTCATGTCAATACTATCCAAAGCAATCTACACATTCAATGCAATCCCAATCAAAATTGCACCAGCATTCTTCTCGAAGCTAGAACAAACAATCCTAAAATTTGTATGGAACCACAAAAGACCCTGAATAGCTGAAGTAATATTGAAGAAGAAAACCAAAATGGGAGGCATCACACTCCCAGACTTCAGCCTCTACTACGAAGTGGTTATTTTACTTTAAATATGATGTTCTGCAGACGTGGAACTGTATTTAAGTTGTCTTCATGTTAGAAAACTAGCTAATGCAGACTTGTCATTGTTACTTGAGCTCTTTTGCATTTTTTAAAACATTGATTACTCAAGAAATAAGGAAAATATTTTTCAGTCTGCTTGCTTGGATATTTCATAGTATGCAGGGGAAATATTTTTTTTTTTATGTTTCAGTAATCTCAATTCCAGTTTTAATGGAATCCTATAACTCAGACTAGATTGAAAATCAAAACACGAGCATATTTTAATCATGTGCAAATATTATTCAATCTCATGCTACTCTAGAAAAATTATGACATTAAAAAGTGTGTAAGTCTAGCCCACAAATCACCTCCTTTATGAAACTGACTGTAATTTCCTCATTTGAAAGAAGTGTCATTTTTGTAAAACTCTGCGATATGTGCCCAGAACCAAAGTGGATTCTGCATGTAGAGGGGAAAGCAAGAGCACTTCCCATCAGAGAGTGTATGCATAACAGGTTTCACACACACACACACAAATACATGTTGTTTATTATAGCGGTGGATGAAGGTTATGAATATAAAAAGAATGACACCGCTTATAGGTGGTGTAACGAACATGCTGAGATTTCTGAGAAGTAGATATTTATGGTTTTAAGCTGACAAGCGTTAGCTACGCTCAGCATGAGGCAGCCAGAAGAGGGAGGCACCACACGCCAGGCCCTGAGGCCTCTTGGAAATTTGCGGGGAGGTCAGTATGGCTGTGCCATACAGTGCGTGTGGTAGGTTCTCTGGGGCGGATCTTTTTAGAAGCTTCCAGAGGTAAAACTGTCAAATGCTGCGCTGAGAAACACTAGGATAGAGAACGGAGCCGTCTATTTCTGGAATGTGCCCATTGCGTTTCTCTAACTGCATTTTATTATATAGTCCATATGGCAGGAGTGGGGGCACAGAGGAGTTGATTCAGACCTGGTGAGTGTGTCCTCTAATTCAGCCATACCTAGGAGTGTTTTCCAGTGCCTGTTATGTGCCCGATGCTGCTCAAGCACTGACAAGAATGATATTGACAATAACAACAGTACCTAAAAATTACATGGTTTTGCCGTGTGGCATAACGTTTCTTGATATTTTATGTAGCTTTACTACGTGCCAGAAACAGTTCTCAGTATTATGTTTACTAACTCTTTTAGTCCTTACATCAAGCTTAGGAGATGAAGTATTCTTATCATCCCCATTTCAGAGGTGAAGAAAATGAGGCACAGAGAGATGAAATAATTTCCCCGCGGTTACGCTTTAGAAAGTAGCAGAGCCGGAATTCAGACTCACATCTTCTCTTTGCAGTGCCTCTGTTCTTAGCTGTGTTGTGTTACAATATGGATTGCATCAATGCTGAGGGGCCGGTGAAGACACCAGCAGACCTGACTACAAATAAAAAGGAATAAAGTGCCAAATAAGAGTGTGATTTTGGAAAGGTCGAGGGTTGGCAGGAGGCTCTGAGTGGTAGGAGAGGAATCTGGGGATACTTCTGGTGTTACAAATTGTAACAAGCTCCTAATAAAAAGGAGTTTCAGACGTGGGCCTGACGGCGAACACCTCCTGGACGTCAGGTATCCTAAATCAAGGTCAGACCCTGTGGTCATGGTCAAACAGCCCCACCATGCCACATGGACAGAGGCGGGGTTCATGCCTACCACAAGGTAGGAAGACACTGAGTAGGGGTTTGTTGGAGGATTGACAGGAGCCGCATCTTCCTTCCTCATAAGTGATTAGGTACCGACAGTGGCGCTTGGTTCCTGCTGCAGATGACCAGCTGATGGGCGGATACGTGATTGCACCTGTGCTGAGGCCTGGCCTCAATGACTAACAATATCTTCAGCATCAGGTATGATGATTACCATGAAGAGCATTCACATAATCCCCAGGTATTAAATCATTTTAATGCCTTGGAATTCGTTTATTTGACCCATACTTTTATAAAAACGATTTTGCTTTTGCTCAAAGTAATATATGTTCATAGTGTAAAAAATTAAGTGGTCCTATTAGGTAGTAGTTGATAATGAAAAACAAGTGTCTCCTCACCGAGTTGCTCCCTCCTTCCGGTTTCCACCTCTACAGAGATAACTATTTTTTTAAATATTTTTTTTATTTTTGAGAGAGAGAGAGAGAGAAAATGCAAGTGGGGGAGGGGCAGAGAGAGAGAGGGAGACACAGAATCCGAAGCAGGCTCCAGGCTCTGAGCTGTCAGCACAGTGCCCGATGAGGGGCTCGAACTCATGAACCATGAGATCATGACCTGAGCCGAAGTTGGAGGCTTAACCAACTGAGTCACCCAGGTGCCCCCAGAAGTAATTAGTTTTATTTTTATCTGCGTCTTCTGGTATTTACCCTCATATAGCTAAGTAGTATGCTTACGTTGCTATTTTTTTTTTTTTTCTATTTTAAATATTATCCTTTGGCTTCTTATGAGAGAAGAGGAGGCTTTAACTTTTGTTTTTACTTTTTTTAATGTTTGTTTATTTTTGTGAGAAAGAGAGACAGCATGAGCAGGGAAGAGGCAGAGAGAAAGGGAGACAGAATCCAAAACAGGCTTCAGGCTCTGAGCTGTCAGCACACCTCTGTGGGGCTCGAACCCATGAACCACAAGATCAGGACCTGAGCCTAAGTCGGAAGCTCAACAGACTGAGCCACCCAGGCATCAGAAGCTTTAACTTTTTAACTTCCTCCCTTTTCCTTCCTCCTATACATGTACATACACACCCTCAATTAACACTTCCCTTCCCCCTAGGCTGGCAATACAGTTACGTTACAGCTTTTGGTTAGATCAATATCTTTGTTTCCTTACTATGAAATTTAAATATAATTCACAGTTTTCCCATGTGATTAATTATACCATGGATCTTATCACGTATTGTTCCCTCTCTTGCACAACTCTGCTTGGAGTAAATAATTGTCTTATTTTTTAATTACTTTATTTTCTCTGTATCTATCACTAATTAATTCCACAAAACTTGAAAGTTGTTTTTAATATGTTCAAACTCATCAAGTAGCATATCATCTTTTCCCAAAAGAAATCATTCCTCAGTGTCTTCTTTTCCACTTTCGACTGACTGATGTGTTGGCCTCCTGCATCTGGGATCATTCCATCACTTTTCCTGAGAACTCCCTCTCTTCTTCGTGGGTTCCTTTGGTTCCTGAATCCTATTTTCTGATTCATACCTCTGCTTTGTGGTGGTACATTCTTTGGTGGCTCCTTGAGAAGGACTTCAGGAAAAATTTTTGAGGTATTGTTTATCAGGCAGGCTAGGCTATCATGGTTTCTCAACCTCAGCACTATTGACATGGGCGCCAGATGATTCTTTGTTGAGGGAGGCTGTCCTGTTCATCGCAGAATGTTTAATGTCATCCCTGCTACCTAGATACCACTGCTAAACATCCCCTGGGAATCAATGTCAACTCCCCGGTGGTTGAGAACCACTGGGCTCTCTAAACATATTCATCTCCAAACCTCAGTTGCTTAATGAACAAATGTTTGCGGCTTGTTCATGGTATATGTGCCATGTGGGTTGGCACAGTACTCTGTTCTTCATATTAATTTGTTTAACTATTCAGGAACCCAGGGTGACAGACACGATCTCATCTTTTATTGGCACAATAATTATATTCTAAGGTCAAAGGAGCTGAGAGATTGGGAAGCAGGGCAATTTTCACTATCTCGGTTCAAATCTTGTAGACTTTACTTCTCATATTCTAATGGCCAGAATTATTCACATAACATTCTTAATTTTAAGGAAGAAAAGGAAAAATGATCTCTATCACATCTTACAAATCTGAAAATATCTTTATTTTACCCTTATCTAGTTAATAGTTTGGCTGGGTTTAGAATTCTCTACAAGAAAACAATTTTGTGGTATATATATCATTTCACAGATGAAGAAACACCTTCAGAGAGGTGCAGAACTAGTAAATGGTATAATTGGGAATGAACCCACTGCACATCAGAGGCAATATTATGTGTTCATTGTACTCATTTCATTTTCCTCCTGGGCACATAGATAAACTGCATTTGCCAGCTTCCTTTCACTGGATTTATCTCTGTGACCAAATTTTGGCCAGTGGAATGGGGCAGAAGTGATGTGTGCCTGGTCCATAAAAATATTCCATGTGCAATTCTCTATGATTCTCTTTCTTCCCTCATGGTGAACCCAGAAGCCATGAGTTGAACGACAGCATCATCAAATGGAAAGAGCTTGAGTGTCTGAATGGTGTGATGAAGGAAGAGTGCTCCCCTAACCTTAGTGGACAAGGAATGATTAAGTAATAAACTTTTGCATTGAACAATAAATTTCAGCTACTGAGGTGTTGAAGTTCGTTATTTTACCAGCTGGTTTTATTTCTCCTGACTAAGGGAGAAATGGATCCTAGAAGTAGAGTGCTGTCATAAGACAGTTGCAAGAGTCCTATTTGACTTAATGCTCTGGATACAAGTGACAAGAAACTCAGAACAGAGGTGGAAAGATGGTGACCATGTTATGCAGTGGCAAAAACATCTGATAAAACTGTTTCATATAATAATGTGGAAGATAGACAATATACCTCCTATGCCAGCCGCTCTAGGGAAAGTGATTGAAAAGAACTTAAGTGTTAGTCTAGAAGTTACTAGAGATGGGAATTTGCCAGTTTGCCAGAAGAAATGAAAAGATATAAAAAAGAGTCCAGAAATATGAAAACTTTAAGGTTGGAAAACCTTTTTTTTTTTTTTCCCATGCCACAGATGACACATTTGAGAAATACTTTGAGCAATTAAATTCCATTAAGATCTACCCTGGGGCAAAGAACAGGTTAAGGATGTGGCCCGTTTTAACCTGATAGCCTCAAAGCAAAAGCCATTCTGCCAAGAAAGAGGCAGGGAGTGATAAGTCAAATAAAAGGGATTTTAGAGCCATGTTTGGAAAAGAGCTTTTAGATTAAAACCCAACAAATTAGATATAGAAGGAAGTGACTCAATAAAGGCCATATGTAACAACTCCACAGCTAACATACTCAACTGTGAAGAGCTGAGAGCTTTTTCTCTAAGATCAGGAATAAAACAAGGATGTCCACTCTCACTATTTCCGTTCAATATAGTACTGGAGGCCCTCGCCAGAGCAATTAGGTATGAAAAAGAAATAAAAGCATCTAAATCAGAAAGGAAGAATTAAAATTGTCTCTATTTTCAGATAAAATGTCCTTGTATATAGAAAGCCCTAAATACCAAATCAAAAAACCTGTTAGAACTAATAAACAAATTTAGTAAAGTTTCAGGTTGCGTAGTCAACATATAAAAGTCAGTTGCATTTCTATATACTAACAATGAACAATCCAAAAAAAAAATTAAGAAAATAATCCCATTTACAATAGCCTCAAAAATACTTAGGAATAAATTTAACCAAGGAGTTGAAAGATCTGTAAAGTGAAAATTGTAAAACATTAATGAAATATACTCACGAAGACATGAATTAATGGAAAGATAGTGTACGTGGATTGGAAGAATTATATTACAAAAATGTCCATACTACCCAAAATGAGCTACAGATTCAATGCAATCCCTATCAAAATTCCAATGGTATTTTACACAGAAAAAAATACTAAAATTCTTATGGTACCACAAGAGACCACGAATTACTGAAGGAATATTGAGCAAGAAGAACTTAGTTGGAGTCATCATACTACCTGATTTCAAAATATACTACAAAGCTATAATAATCAATGGTACTGTAGTTTTATAGTAATCAATGCCACCACGGTACTGGCATTAAAACAGACATATAGACCAATGGAACGAAATAGAGAGCACAGAAATAAGTCTACACGTTGGTGGTCAACTGATTTTCAACAAAAGTGTCAAGAACACAGAAGGGGAAGGGACAGTCTTTTCAACAAATGGTGATGGGAAAACTGGTTTTCCACATGCATGGGAATGAAATTGGACACTTTTCTCACTCCATGTAAAAAAATCAACTCAAAACTAATTGAAGACTTAAATATAAGACAAAGTTATAAGGGCACCTGGGTGGCTCAGTCGGTTGAGCGTCGACTTCAGCTCAGGTCTGATCTCGCAGTTTGTGAATTTGAGCCTTGCATCAGGCACTGTGCTGATATCTCAGAGCCTGAAGCCTGTTTTGGATTCTGTGTCTCTCTTTCTCTCTGACCATCTCCTGCTCACACTCTGTGTCTCTCCCTCTCAAAAATAAATAAGCATTAATTTTTTTAAAAAAAGACCTGAAGTTATAAAACTCTTAGAAGAAAATATAGGGAAGCATCTTCTTGACACTGGTCTGGGCAATGACTTTTTGGATACGACTCCCAAAGAATAGGAAACAAAAGCAAAAAATGGAGGCACTTGGGTAGCCCAGTCAGTTCAGTGTCTTATACTTGATTTTAGCTTAGGTCATGATGTCATGGATCTGGGACTGAGCCATGTGTTGGGCTCTGTGCTGGGTGTGGAACCTACTTAAAATTCTCTCTCTCCTTCTCCCACTGTCCCTCTCCCACTTGCACGCATGCACATGTGCACATGTGCACTCTCTCTCTCAAAAAAAGAAAAAGGCAAAAAAAAAAAATGCACAAAATGGATTGCATCAAACTAAACAGCTTCTGCTCAGCAAAGGAAAAAAAAAATCAACAAAGTGAAGAGACAGCCTACAGAATGGGAAAAATATTTGTAAACCATACATCTAATAAGGGATTAATATCCAAAATACATAAGGAACATAATAGCAAGAGAACAAATAACCTGATTATAAAATGGGTAAAGGACCTGAATAGGAAATTCTCAAAAGAAGATGTACAATTCCCCAACAAATATATGGAAAGATGCTCCATCACTAATCACCAGGGAAATACAAATCAAAACCACAATGAGCGACCACCTCACACCTGTTTGAATGGCTATTATCAAAAAGAAGAAAGTAAACAAGTATTAGTGAGGATGTGGATATATGGATATATTGAATGCCTCACTTACTATTGTGATGTCCCATACAACGTTACTTTTGTGTTACAGCTTCAGAAATGAAGCATTGGCTCTTATCTTTGGAATTCACTGCCTTGCCATGTACCCATTCATCCAGAAGCAACTAAGCATATTGATTAGTGGAATGAAGTATTCAAATAATTGACAATACCTTCATACTTGGCTTGTGTCCAATCCAATGAGATATGTTTTTAGAGCTTCTGACCGGTTTATGATTCTCTTAAATCCAGAATATAAAGATCTTGGAATTAAAAGGGTAGAAAGAAAATACCTTCTTGTCATTATTATCCCATTAGGGATAATTAGGGATCTGCTGATAAAACTGTGCTTCCTACTCCTGCAATGCTTGGATCTGCTGATTTCAGGTCTTAGTTCTTCAAGGAGAAAGGATCTACCAGGTATACACTAAGGGTTACATTGCCTAGAAGCTGTGGGATGTCAGCTCGTCATTTGGGTTCTTCATACAAGTGAAATGACAGTCAAGAAAGGGAGTTACTTTGTTGTCTGGAGTGATTGATCCTGATTATTAAGGACAAATCAGGTAGCTGTTACACAATAGAGTCAAAAGAAAAATTTTAAGAACACAGGGAATTTTATGGGAACCCCTTTTAGTATTTCAATGTCTAAATGTCATGGTTAATGGAAAGCTGAAGCAACTCATACAGTCAAGACCACTAATGTTTCATTCCCTCAGGAATGAAGGTTTGAGTTATTCTGTTAAGTAAAGAACCATTACTATCTGAGAATTTCAGAGTGCATAGGGAGCATGGAGCCACGAGTTAGAGAATAGAGGACCATGGTAGCCATGCATTTTCTTTCTTGCATGTTTTGCCTAAATATTTACCAATTTCTTTTTCCCCCTTTCTCATTGTGTTAAGGGTGCTGGTGCTAGTTACCTTATAATGTAGTCTTGAAAGGAGATTGTAACGAACTTACAAGAGAAATGAACATCATCCAAAGATGGATGCAGTTACTAATAAGACTTTGGGTTTCCTTATTTGGAGACAGGATGGACATACCATTATTTGTATGAGGAATAATTGGATCATATTCCATAGAAGAATGATGTAGTCTCATTTTTCTAAAGTTTAAATATGTGAATAACATTATATACAGACCCTAAGTATCCAAGGCAAACAGTACATATATTGTTCTGTTCTCTGCACCGTTCCTGCCCATTTAGACCCTCCCCCATATCCAGGATCTGGTTCATAGAACAGCTTTGCCAGTGACTGGCATTCATCCAAGATTTGGAAGGTGAGAGGGAAAGATAAACCATTATTCTCTGGCAGCAGCCCCTGGCAGACACACGGGCAGATAGCAGACATGAAATTTGCAGTGGCTTCCTGGTGGACTCCTGCAGAACACCTGCTTCAGTGCTGCAGGCAGTGTAGTCCATTGGTGTCAACTTTCCTGTTCTTTGTGAGTTCCTAAATATCAGCTGTAGTTTCTTGACCTTTTACCCTCCAATCTTCCCAAAAGTTTGTAAGCATTTAATTAACTGCCTTACTTATCTTCCTACTTAAAATAGCTAGAGTGATTTTTGATCTCCCGAGCAACAGCTGATAAATACCTATTTTTTCTTGTTTCTCTACTCAACCACTCTACGCCTGTTCTGTGTTAGCTCTGTGGGATGTGATTTAGGAGACCAAGTAGAAGAAAAGTCATAGCTATATCTTGTAACCACTTGCTATATAGCAGAGCACCCCAAATTTAGTGGCATTCAACAACGACCACTTTATTATGCTCACAAATTCCATGGGCCAAGAATTTTGGCATGCCACAACACCCTGGCTTGTTTCTGCTACATCACATCGCGGCCTATCTGGGAAGATGCATAATCTGGAGGGAACCCCATAGCTGGTTACTGAAATCATCTGAAGGATTATTCATTCATGTGTCTGGCACTTGGGCTGAGAGGACTTGATATCTATTACTATATAGTATATAATGTCTGCACTATTGTGGACTAGAGTGTGCACACGTGTTCTCACCATGTGGCTTGGCTTCCTCACAGTATGTCAGCCTCAGAGCAGTTAGACTTCTCACATGGTGGCTCAGGGCTCCAAGTGTAAGCAAGAAAACAAGATGGAAGCTGTATCTCCTTTTACAATCCAGCCTCAGAAGTCATACGGGGTCACTTCCACTGAACTCCATTAGTCAATTATTGTCAGATGGCCATTAAGATACAAGGGGAGGCATATAGACTTCGGGCTTGATAGGAAGAGTGTCTAAGAATTTTGGGGCCATGTATCAAAACTTTCATACCATCTAACTGAGAAGTCAGAGCTCCTTTATTTGCAATTGTAAGTCCTCCTACTTGCAATGCCCTCTCAGCATCTGAGACTCAACACAAATGCTGACCTGACACCAGTAGAATAGTAGTCAAGTACCCTGACCCTGAAGCCAGCATCGCAATGCAAATCCCAGCTCCATCACATACTGGCCAAGTGACCACAACACATACTTACTCTATCTGTAATGGAGTGTCTATACCTGTAAGAAGATGACAATAATATCTAGTTCAGAAGCTTGGTTTAAGACTTATAGTGCATTGAATAGTAGCCCCCAACAAAAAGTATTGTCCATTGGGAACCTGTGAATTTAACCATATTTGGAAATAGGGTCTTTGCAAATGTAAGGAAGTTAAGAATCTGTGACGAGATCTGTGTTAGAAGGGCTCTAAATCCAATAAGTGTCTTCATTAAGAGATCAATTGTGCTTCACATAATAAGTGGTGTATGAGTGTTAGTATCTTTACTTAAATTATCCCTCCTTCGCATCACTCAGTCCTATAACTTTTATTTCATAGTTCCTATCAATTGTTCATTTTTTTCTTATTTGTTTCCTTATTATCTTCCTTTGTATGCTGGAATATAGGCACCTTGATGGGAGAGTCCTTGTCTTTTTCATTGTTGTGTCCCAGCCTCTTGCAACATGAAAATGGGTATTAGACGATCACTATTTACTGAATAAATGGATAACCAAATGGATCAGGAAAGAAAAAAAACACAGAAAAAACAAACGCTAAACTACATGGTCAAATGGATTTCAAATGGGAAGTACACAGTATGATGGCATAGTTAAAAACCTTCATGAAAGAGTTTGCAATTGAGGTGTGACTTATGCAGAATGAAAGTTCAGTGTGGGGAAAGTCTACTGAAGGTCAGAAGCACGTGTTATTTCACCTTTATGTTCCTACTCCACCATATGAGTGTCTGGCACATAAAATACCCTCAAAGATAATCTTTTAATTGAATTGAATTTAGGAAAGTGAACATTCCAGAAAGTGACTCGGATGAGTACCCTATAGAAGAATTCTATGAGGAATGAACAGATAAGTAAAACAGAAACATTCTGAACCCATTTGCTTGACTGAAAGTAGGATTGAAAACGCTTTTTGTACTTAATCTCCCACAAATTGTTTACTACCGATTCCATTTTATTTAGAAGGAGCTTCCCTTCTGGAAATATGCCCACCAGGAAGAGCAGCTTGTAATACTGACCTAAACTTGATGCCTGGTCCAATTTTGTCCTTGTGAAGATAGATGAATAGCGTTCCCAGTCTCTGGCTCTGAAACTAACAGTTCAAGTGGTCTGCTCATCACATCTTCCCTCCATCCTGTGCGTCTGAACAAATCTACCCTTAAGTAAATGAGGCTGTTGTTTTTTTCCTTTTCTTTATCTTTTATAGTTCTCTCTCTTGGCTGCACATATGGTTATTGCTGCATGAGGAAAAGCAAGCCACAAACTCTTTCTATATATTTTTTGGTGGCTCCAAGCTATTTATTTTTAGAACCTATTTCATTTTATCAATAGGTAAGTGAATTGCACTGATTTTCCAACTCAATTTCAAAGCATTTTACCACACTCCTAATTTAAATGTCCTTTTATTGTTGTGACAGACCAGCAGACCATTTCTTTTTTTTTCGGTCTCAGTTGTGCAATGACCTACATGAATAAAACTACTTTAAGAAGATGCCATAACGAGTAATCAGAATTGTAAACACCTTAAATCATCACACACCTCAGAAAATCGCTCTCTAGAAAAGGCAAACATCTTCCAGAAACCCTATGTAAAAATGAAATCATAAAAAAGAAACATTAGAGTAGATAATAAAACATAAATACTTCTGCTCCCGAGTATCCCCCCAACATTCTGCTTTATCTCACACCTATGAGAAAATGGTGTTGAATTTTAATGAGAAAAAAAATTACAACTAATTTAAGTTTAGACTCTTTGTCTTCCAGTTGCCTTTTTTTGCTTTTCAGTTTCATCATCTGTAAAATGGGGATAGTTTTGTTGACTGTCTCTTGGGTTGTTTCACTGATACATGATTTTGTGTGTTCTGTTTCATCTCATTTCTTGCCACTCTATTAACATGGGGATACTTATTAAAGGGAAATGCATATACATGGCCTTGAAAAACAGAATTAGTCTAATGATTGGCTTTATTTATTTATTTATTTATTTATCATTTCAAAAGGCACTCGCTAAGTGTACCTGAATTGAAAAGAATGAAATTGGCCTTTATAAAATTCTGTAGAGTGGGTCATCCTTGGGAGTTGCTTTGCAGAGCATGAAGCGGCAGGCTGGCAGGGATCCACAGAGATGCTGCTTTAATTCACCTGCTGGGCAGTCTCCACCAGGGGCCATGGCAGATCTGCCTGGGCACCTCATGCCTAGGCTGGGCTACAGTGATAACCCCTATTCAACAGAGCCATCACATGCGCGCACACCTTTTACAAGCTTATTTCTCTCCAGGGTCTTTCTTCAACACTCCGTGCTTCTATAATTAAGTTAGGTACCGAGAGAGCTATATTACTTTTTTTTCCTACCACTGGGATAGCACTTAGTTGAGTCCTAGGTTGTTTATTTTAGATGGAGGCAATGAGAAGCAGAAAGCCCAGTATACTATCATCTCGTCTCAGATTTAATTGGTGAATTCTCCTTTGGATTGAACTGCATCTGTTCAGTGAAATTGTAAATGGCCACTTACCTCTTGGAACTGACTCATTTTTAGTCTGTTTTTTTCTATGTCTTCCATAATGGAACAGTAAACAATTCAAGGGCAGGGTTATTTGTTCTCTTTGGTTTCCTCTAGCGTTTCACCTAGCATCTTCCAGCACATACCTACAGTCCTATTTAAATAACAATTATCCCACACTGAGTCAGAGCAAATAATAAAGCTCACTGCAGATTCATTTCAAACCCCAGTGATCGGAAGGTCAAAACCTTGGGGGAAAAAAAAACAACTAAAAAACAAATAACTCCCTCTCTCACAAGCTCCAATAACAACTATACATGCCAATGGCAGAAATAGTGTCTGAAATATTATTATCACTTCAACTCTCAAATTACTGTTTGATGTTAATTTGGAGGCAGATCTGTTACATACCTGTAGCAATCATTATATAGTAATTAAGAAGAGTTCACAAAGTAGTAGACCCATTTCCAAACATTTTGTTTGGGTAACATTTAGTTACCTAAACTAACTCATTTAATTCTTACAACAATCCCATGAGGTAGATACTATAATTATGTGCATTATAAAGATGAGGAAACTGAGATGTGTGGAGGTTGAATTTGCCCAAAGTCACATGGCTAAGAATGGGATCAGAGAAATTTGATTATAGGTCATTTGGCTCAAAGCTCCCAAGTTTTTGGCAGGCAGGCTCTACACAACAAACCTGCTTATGAAAATATAAATGTAAGGAGCAAGTTTTGAAGTGTCCTCTCAATTTTCGTCCCTAATCATGATACCCATTTCTTTGTCCCTGCACCATGTCTAACCTTATGTCCTTAGGGGAAAGGGGAGGGAGTGTTATGCCCAGAATTCGTGATCCCCAAAGACCACTAGGGAGCCGAGTCCGATGCAAAAGCAGAAGAGCCTTTATTCGAGCTAGCTCGAGCTCAATCCCCTACCTGCACGACGCAGCGGTGAGATACCGGGGAGAGAGAGCGAGTTTCAAAAGCACAAAGGTTTTATTGGGGCCTAGGGGCATTTGGTGAGGTAATGGCTGTGGCCTCGGCCGATTGGCTGGGGAAGGGTCGGAGTCCTGTTACACAGGTCACTGGGCATGTTTTGATCAGGAAGTTTGAACGGGTGAGCGGGAGGTTACTCAAGGGGAGGAGGTGTGGTCCGAGGTTTCTGCGATTTTCCTGGAAAAGGGGTCATGTCGGGGACATAGTCACTCAAGGTGGAGGACACAGAACAAGATGGAGCCGGCCAGCGTAGGCCCGCCCTTTCAGGAGTAGGTCTAAGAAGTTATCATACAGGGAGCTCTCCTGTCCATATAGAAGGAAGAAGAGGGAAAGGAAGGTGTAGCTCCATTCTCTCTGGGAAATTATGGAGAGATGAAGGAGACAAAGTTGGGAGAAACACAGAGTGGGAGAGACTGCCTTTGTGTTCCTAAACCATGGAAAGATCCCTGAAGTTCCCACAGGCTCCCCTAAAGTTCACACTGAGGCTGCAGAAGGCTTGGCAATAGCGATTACTAGATGGGTGACCCTTTAATCAAAGCCACCACTGCAGGTGGACCGCCCGTGTCGGGGTCAAAGTGGCAGTGATAGCTGTTCTGTAGGACCAAGGAGAATGGAAAGGAGGCATCAGCAGCAGGGACCCTCAGGTCTTGATCAAGCTAAGCAACAGTGAGCAAGAGGTACACAAACTTCAGACTTTAGCCAAAAATCCCCCCGCACATCTACAGAGAAGATCAGAGCATGTACACCTCAGGAGTGCAACTGGGGACGAGCAAAGCACCAGGGAATCCCCACTTTTGCTAATTTTTAAAAAATGCTTATTTATTTATTTATTTATTTATTTAGAGAATCCCAAGCAGGTTCCACACTGTCAGTGCAAAGCCTAATGGGAAGCTTGACTTTACAAACCCTGAGATCATGACCTGAACCAAAATCAAGAGTAGGACGCTTAACTGACTGAGCCATCCAGGCGCCCCTGCTAATTTTTTAATTAAGAAAATTAGAATGGGATTTTTTTTAAGCCCCATAGTAACATGTGACTGCCATTTTGAAGAGGAGTGACTGGCCGAGGGATCAAACCTGAACAAAATGAAGTCATTTAAAAGAGATGGGTTACCTTAAGAGATGCCTTAAATTATTCCATTATATCCTGACTGAATAAAATTTAAAGTTTTATTTCCTTCTACTCTTGAATTGGGACTCGAGAAAGATTAAATGAAACAAAATAAATAACTACCTTTTCTTCACTCTGGTGGTGTGGTATCTTATTTTTCTTCAAAACAAGGAAGGTTCTGCATTCGTTTCTCTTTTATGGGCAGAGTTTATTCCCTTTAAACTTTTTTTCTAAGGGTACACATGGGTTTAGAAATTAGTTCCTGCTCTAGGTTGAATGGGCTCCAAATATCTTCAATCCTCTTGAAGAATGTTACTGAAACAATGGCCAAATTTCCTAAAATACTAAGTAAATGATAATTACTTAATTAAAAATTTAATAATTTGCTACAAATTCTAAATTTTTAGGAGTTAAACCACAGTTTAAAATTAATTGATCCTACCGTTATTTAATGTATTACTTTGGTTATTGATTGCTGCATAATAAGTTGCCCTAAAACTTAATGGCATAAGATAACAATGATTTATTTGCTCATAGGTCTGTAATTTGAGAAGCATGGATGGATGGAAATCATGCTGTTCTTGCCTGGCCACGAATGAGGCCTGTAGACAGTAGGTCTGGGATGGCTTCATTCAATGTCTAGGTACTTGGTGTTATGTGTTGACTAGAACTTTTTTTTCTAGGCAGTCTCTTCTTGCTCCGTAGTCTAAGATGAGCTCATTTCCACTTTTCAAGGAGTGTCCCAAGAAAAGGAAGGGGAAAACTTCCAGATCTCTTGAAGCCTTGGTGCCAGAACTGGTACAGGTTTGATTTCTCGAGATTCTACTGTCACATCAAGTCAAAAGGCCACTTCAGATTTGAGGCTGGCCAGAGAAACACTACCATTTCATGGAAGGAACAAAAAAAATACCATAGGAGTGCTTTTTCAGTCTACCACAAGGACCTTCCTCCCATTCTGGGGTTTCTTTGAAATTGAATTCAATATATGGTTTAACCTCCAAAAGACGTCATTATTATTAACTTTTATATATTCACTTTTGATTTTTATGTAATTTCATATATAGTTTTCTGTTATTCTTTATTCCTTGTTCCATTAAAAAATCCATATAAGCTCATTTTTATTCTACCTGAAGTACTTCCCCAATATTTCCTTTAATGTGGGTCTGTTCTTAATTAATTCTCTCAGTTTTGTTTATCTGAAAATGCTTATATTTTACCCTATTTTTTTTGAAATCTATTATTCTGGCTTGACAGTTATTTTCTTTCAGCTTTTTAAGTATTTGTATCCATCAACCTCTGACTTTCATGATTGCTAATAAGAAGATAGATGTCAGTCTTAATTTTGTTGCTTTCCAGGGACTATGTATTGACTGCCTCTGATGCTTTTACATTTTTCCTTTTACTTTGTTATTTTCAGCAGTTTTGCTCTACGTGTCTAGATAAGGGTTTTATTGTAATTACCCTGCTTTAGTCTTTCAGAACTTCTATCTGTAGCATGGTATATTTCATAGTTTTGGAAAAAATTTTCCAATTTTTCTTGACATAAGTATTTGTTAACTTATTGTCATAAGCAGAAAAAAGGTATGTCATATAGAGACTTATAATTAGGATGTAAAATTCGCAGGAGATTGCCATTCTTATATTAGTAGCCAAAACAGAGCAGAGAAGCATATTATTTTAACTCCTCAGAAATCTTGAAATTATAAAAAGCCTAAATCAACTAAAATATAGGATATGATTAACCTCTCTTAGCAGAGAAAATGCCCATATGCCCCCCCCCCCCAAATAATAGTTGAACCTTCATTAAATATTTAATGACCATAAGTGACCTGAAATGACAGATTAGAATTTGGGGACCTCTTATCTCAGAAGGGGTCAGCACCTTTGCACCAACTATTTCCTTTGTTCTTCACCGAGTGCTTGGATATAGTTTGTCAGCCAGGATATGGAATGTGAAATGGTGCTTCTCCAGTTGTAAGAAGGCCCAGAGGTAGCTACATTCCTTCCTTCTTTCTTTCCTCTCTGTGTTAGTTTCCTGAAACAAATGACCACAAGCTTGGTGCCTCGGCACAATCTCTTACAGTTCTGGAGGCCAGAAGCCCCAAATCAGTTTCACTGAGCCAAAAGCATGGTGTCAGCAAGGTTACACTCCCTCCAGAGGCTCTAGAAGGGAAATTTCTTTGCTTTTCCTGCTTCTAGAGCTGCATTCCTTGTGTTCCATGGCTCACGGCCCCTCACCCCATCTTCACAGCCTGGAGTGTAGCATCTTTAAATTTATCTCTTTCTACTGAGCTTTCATCCCTCCCTCCCTTTCTGCATCCCCCCCACACCTCCTCACCCTACTTTTCCCTTTGCTTCCTTCCTTCCACAGAAAGTGCATGCCTGCTGTGTGCTAGGTGATGTACTTGGCTTTTATGTAGAGATTTGTAATCACACAAGATAAAATATATGTGATCTCATGTGATCACTGCAACTCATTGAGATACAACTGTGATCATTATACTTCTAGATAAAGGCACTTTTCTTCTGAATAATAGGTCAGGGTCTCTAAATTCAGGTGTCAGATTTTACATCCTCTGACTTTTCCATCCATACCTATGCTAGCCTTTTCCTTACATGGAAGATTATACTTCCAGATAGCATTGAGCTCAGTTTGACTTGCCGTTAGATGGTTACAAACATTGGTAACTTTCTTCTGGTTGAGGGGCATGTGCCATTCACTTCAGCATTTCTAGGTCTAGAATAGCATTTTTGTCATATTAGGAGCCGCATAATGTTTGCTAAATTAAAGTAATATTTTCCCTCATTGGTTCATTCCAGAAGTACAGGAATATTTTGCAATCAACCTGGAGCTCCTCTTTCCTCTAGATAAATCACAAATCACATCTGGATGGCTAGTGTTTGTTCTCTGACCAGTGCACAAAGGCAATATTAGAGCAAGTCATTCTTGTCTCTCTCTCCACTCCTTCCCCTGTTCCTCATAAAGGGAAAAGAGGTTTATGTCCAACTGTAAGGTGAGAAGAGCTATTGCCTATTGCCTCTGATGTGTTCCTCAAAAGCTAACATCCATTATTTGTTTTA
Organism: Panthera uncia; assembly: GCF_023721935.1. Taxonomy (NCBI): domain Eukaryota; kingdom Metazoa; phylum Chordata; class Mammalia; order Carnivora; family Felidae; genus Panthera; species Panthera uncia. The sequence continues at coordinate 16,950,869 of NC_064811.1, read as the reverse complement.
AAATTATATCCAGATTTAATTTATAGAAATATGACTGAGGGGTGACATGGAGAGGCCAATGCCACTGAAAGAAGCATTTATCACTTACATTTCCTCAGACGAGGAACCATGTCATGCAGGGCCACAGAGAAGCATCAGGGTAGTCAGAGTCCAGAAGACCTGGAGGGAGGGGAACATTGGCCAGAGCCTTTGTTGGAGTTTCTGTGGGAAAGACAAGGTCGGGCAGAGCCCACAGTATAGGCTTGGCCAGTTTGAATAATTCCAGTGGGCTTTGGCTATATGATGGTCCTAGTTGCCTGTTATTTGGCTCTGGGATGATTTAGGGCAGGGGAAATGTTGGCTTGGTAAGAGTCAGATTAGGAAGTGGCCATAGATCCAGAACTGATTGGTTTGCAAAGAAAGGTGTGCTCCTAGGTAGGATACTGTCTTTAGCCCTGGGAAGGGAAGTCTCTCCCTGGGTCTGTAAGGCTCCAAATGCCACAGCATCAAGAATAGAGAAAGTAAGAAAATATAGTTAATATAATTAGCCCTGTGTTGAATGGATGACAGGTAGACAAATACAGAATCTAAGAAAACAAAAGCAGGACATCCTTCCAGGTCCTCCTTGGCATTTTGGACATGCTAGTGTTGAGACATAGCACTGGCTTGTACCCCTGGTCTCCCAACTGCAAATAAATTCAGAAAGTCTTGCTTCTGACAAGCCTGGCCGATTCTCTTCTTGCATAGTGTCAGAGATTGTGTGTGTTTGTGTGTGTGTGTTTGGTTTGTTTTCTAATAGTTTCATTTGAGTGGAGAAGTCATTATTGGACAATTCCAGAAATGACAGGTAGAAGATGCTACTATTCTCTAATTTAGTCTTTTCTAGAGAGTCAGAAATAGAGCTGATCCTTTGCTTTGTGTGATTTTATATGATATATTATTGGCCAATACCCTGGGGATGTAGGGTGAGAAAATTATAGATTTGGGCACTTAAACTTGACCCTGTTAGCTATTCCCTTGTCTCACTCCCATGAATACCCCTGTTTTCCTTTTTTTTTTTTTTTTTTTGTTTTTAGAGAAAAGGAAAGGGGGGGGGGGGGGGGGGGGGGGGGGGAGAGAGAGAGAGAGAGAGAGAGAGAATCTTAAGCAGGCTTCATGCTCAGCACCAAGCTTGACATCAATCCCACAACCTGGGGATCATGGTCTGTGCTGAAATCAAGAGTCAGATGCTTAACTGACTGAGCCACCCAAGTGCCTCCTTGGTCTCCATTCTTAATGCCACTATCTTACTTCTGGTATTCATCACATCACTCCTGAATAATTGAAGTAGTGACTTTATAAAGTCTCTGTCAACCATATTTACTTCATGATCAATACAAATTAGCACGTGCCTTTGTGACCTTGGTTCCACCTCTCCACCGTGTCTGGAACACTCTCTTCCTACACAGGCCTTTCTAGAAGTTTCTTTGAAAACCAAATCAGATCCAGCTAAGTCATATATGCCTCATCCAGGAAATCTTTCCCAGCCACTCAGTTATGCAGTGAAATCCTTTTGCTCAAGTTCACCAGCTAATACTATATGTTTCATATATGTATGCAATTTCATTCAACAACTGGTTTAAGTCCCTGTGTGCTAGGTATATGTTACAATCCATCCTTCTCTATTTTTTGGCTTCCAGCTGGTTTGTCAATGGAAGGAAGCAGTTCTACATGGAAGAGAGGAAAGAAAGTGGGGTAGGGTTGGTTTTTGGCCTCTGGCTTTCTCCTTGGGGGACTGCTGCGTTCTGGTGGCCACAGTTCTTACTGAGCAGCCTTCTACAATGGCAGCAGTTATCTCTGAGTTCTGGTGTTGTCCCCAACTTGTGTACTTTCAGGCTTGACAGTGAGAATGTCTCTCCAATGCAGTAGCCCAGAATCTTTTCCCTTTAACTTCCTGCATGGTTACAAATTGTCCCTTTATTAAATGTGTCATGATTAGCCAGTTCGAATGTGCTCTTTCTTGACAAGACCCTGATATTTGGTGCATGTCTTAGCATTAGAAATGTAAATTGAGCCAAAAAAATAATAAATTGTCTTCCATTCTCCAGGGTCTTGGTCAACACTATATCATATAAAATCAAATAAAACAAAAGAGTTTATACTTTAATGGAGGATGCTTAAAATAAAAAGGATAAATAAACAAAATCCATTGTAATTTAGAAAGCAATTAAGTGCTAAGAACAAAAAAAAGAGTGAAGAATGAATGAGAGTCAGAAACTAGAAAATATTTATATGAGCTCAAATTGCCAATCTTTGAGCAGGAAACTTTATCTGGTTCAGTGCTGTACCCTTAGCTGCTAGAATTGTGCCTGATGCATAGTAGGCTCTCAATAAATATCTGTTGAATGAATGAGTACACACATGCAAATGCATTCAACCACTCATTCAACAAATATTGATTGAGTGCCTACTCTGCTGGGTACTCAGGTTAATGTAATTTACATGACAAGAACAAAAGTTCTTGCCTTTAAGGACTTGGCTACTAATATCCTTTCTGTCTAACAATACTATAATCTCTTCAACACTCGCTTCCTATTCTGAGCTTCTTTTTTATTCTTAGTACTTACCGTGGTGGCCCATTACACATAACAAAATAAGCAGCGAAATTAGTCAAGACTCTTACACGTGAGTGACCCAACCGATTTTAATGACAATGTAGATTTATTTTATTGACTCATAGAAACAAGTCAGTACAAATTTAGTTCAGGGTCTGGCTTTCAATAAATATTGGACATTGATCTATTTCCTCCTCCTGGCACTCTTTTCCTCTTTTGCTCAGTGCTAGCTCCATTTTCAGCTCTTTTTTGCCAAAAGATGGTAGAAATTTGTTTCTGTATGGTCGTCTCAGGCTTACAATCTGCTGCATTGTAAGTGTCAGCAGAGAAAAGTTTCTTTCCTAACAGTTCCAACGAAAGTTCAGTGTATGTCTTTCGTTGGCCCACGGTGGGTCCCATGCCTATCTTTGAATGTGTGATTGTAGCAGAGAGATGGGGATCTCTGACTGTCCATAGCTGGCTAGACGTCACCTCTGGATTCAGTAATGAGGTCCAAACCACGCAAATCACTTGACCTTACAGAAAGTCCCAAGGAAAGTTGGATTTGTATTACTAAAAAGAGGAATAGAGGATGCTGGTCAAACAAAAGCAACAGATGTCCCAGATACTTAATGAAAAAGCTTTATACTTTATATAGTACTATTCTAGTTAAAGCTTCTGATTTGGACTAACTGGGAGGTAGAAATTTTGGCTACATTTGTAGTAACATTTCAAAGAAGTTTCTGTTTCTTTTAAATGAATTTCATGTGGGTATGTAACAGAACAAATTTCCTAAGCTTTGCTTCCATTTCCTTAAGGCTAATTGCTGTAAAGAATACATGGCAAGAGTTTGTAATTAGCACATGCTTTATCTGTGTAAGAGAAAAAATGCTTCTAAAGTATTTGGGAATGATTGAAAATGGAGTTCTTTAAGTGGTTTTAAGCACTTTAGAGCAATTCTTCTTACACGATTAATTTCCATGGCCAAATTATTACAGATTCTGACTTAATGAGGTGTTAGTACATATGCAGATGACATTATCGAGTTTGCTTTAAATAATCCTCAAGGCATAGTGTTTCCTTTACTACTGGTAGAGTTGTGCAAATGTTTGCTGTATCTTTCTGGAGCAAAACCTTGAAAGATTAGCCCATTTATTTATTGAAATCACATGAATCTAGTTTGAATCATAGACTTTTTTACTCAAGACAAAGTAGGTCTTGCTCATTTTAGACCTCTTCCTTTACCTGCAGATTTCCTTTCTGTCTCTTGGAAAAGTGTATCTCTAAGTGTGGCCTCTAATAGTGTCTTTAACGCACAGTCCCTCAACTACTACAAGAAAGCAAGAAACCAAATGCAGAAGTGGAGAGTATTTAGAAACTTTTATAGCAATTAAATATTTTTTGTAATATCTGAATACCAACTCAAGGGATTCATCTCGTTGAACATGGTATAGACTAGTGAGGTGTTTTTGAACTTGTGTCATGAATCACTTTTGCCACAACTGCATTCAAATACAGCACAGTAGACCACACTGTGCTATGAGAATGTTGGACCACGTATCATTTGTAATGGATTAAAAAAGGAAAAGAAAAGAAAAGAAAAGAAAAGAAAAGAAAAGAAAAGAAAACTGGTCTCTTCTGCCAGATAGTTTGAAAAGAACAATTGTGCCAAAAAAATTGTTTGAAAGCATCAGAAAGCTACAAAGACAGTAAAGAATTATTCAGCCCAAATGTGGAAGAAGATAGCATAATGTAAGACCTCAAATGATCCCTAGTCATTTTTGTATGTGGGGTCTGGAACCCCCAAGATATTACACAGACATTTGAGGAACAAGATAATGTGACTAATGGTCAGAATAAGGATTAGACAATATAAATAGACTTACTGATAATCCAGATAATGGGTTCCTCAGTTATGGAATTTAAAAATGGCTATGCTTCAGATATTCTAGAAATAAGATAAAATTGGGAATTTTGTCAGAAAACTGAAACATATTTTATATAAGTACCAAATGGAAATTATACAACTGAAAAATGCAACAACTGTATCAAGAATTCAGTGAATGGATTTGTCAGCAGATTGGACTCAGCTTGGAAAGAAAATTAGGGAAGCAGGAACTGGCTCAGAGGAAAGCATACAGAATGCAGCAACAGGGAGAGACGACACTGGTAGAAAATACACCACACAAAATGTACAAACACCTGAGATACAGTGCAAACATCTGTGTACGTGGAACTGGAGTCTCAGAAGGAGAAGGGAGAGACAATGAGGCCGAGTAATATTTGAAGAGAAAATGGGGGAGAATTTTTCCAAATTGACAAAAAGGGTTCAGGCCATGGATTCAAGAAGCTCCATGAGTCTTAAGCGAGATAAATACAGACACCACACTGAGGTGTATCACAGTCAAATTGCTGAAAGCCAAAAAAAGAAAATCTTCAAAGTATCTAGTAAAAAAGAATGTTACCTTCCAAGAGCAACAGTTTGACTAAGCAGATTTCTCCACAGAAGTAAGGTATGAAGAAAGTGAATGAGATGAAATTTCAAATTGTTAAAAAAATATCAACCAATAGTTCTATACTCAGTGGAAACATTCTTCAAAAATAATAGCGAAGTAAGGGAATTGTCAGATAATCAAAAAATGGGAGAATTTATCACCAGCCTGAGACCCCAGAGAATACAAGAATATTCTGCAGGCAAAAGGAAAATATTCATGGTTAGGAGCTCAGAGTTGCAGGAAGATATGAAAAGAAATATAAATGTAAACATGTGGATGAGTCTAAATGAATGTTAAGGGTGTAAACCGATAGAATTTCTTATGGGGCTTGAAATACATAGAGAATTAAAATAGCAATAGGCATGTTTTAACAGTTGAGAGAAGGGATAAATAGATATAAAGGTTAAAAGGTCTTTGCATGTCTAGAAGAAGAAAAACTGTACTTATTTACATTAAAATCTGAAAAGTCTGGCACAGTGGGTCTCAACCAAGGGTGATTTTGTCTTCCAAGGAATATTGGCAATATCTGGACACATTTTTGATTGTCACAACTCAGAGGATGTGGCTGGCTTTCAACCTGTAGAAGCCAGGGATGCTGCTAAAATCCTACACTGCTCAGGAAAGCCTCTCTCCTAAAAGAAGATTACCTGATCCAAACTTTCAATAGTGCTGATGTTGAGAAACCCTTATTACCAAAGGATAGAGTCAAAGCATGGCACTCAGGCTAGTGGAGAAAGCAAATTATAAAAATAATAAATTCACATGGGGACAAGAAAAAGTAGAAAAAAAGGAAGAAAGATCAGGTGGGACAAATAAAAATTAAATCAGATGATGTTAAATTATTATCAATTCTATTAGTAATTGCACTAAATATAGATGGACAGACTCTGCACTTTAAAAATTAGTGTATTACTGGATAATAGAAGCAGCCCTGTGCCATTTACAATAAATGTACCTAAAAAAATTGCAGAAGGATTTAAAGAATGCTGAATATATTTCTTGAAAATTGAATGAATAAAAAGATATTTCAGCATTTTCCTATTGCTTCTAGAAGCATTTGTACGGAGTTTTTTCTTCTTTTTCTCTTTCTCCTCCTCCAGACATTTTATTCAAAGACGTTTTGCACTATGACAGTTAGTAGTAATTGCAGATTCAATTTTGTGATAGATTACTGTCATCATATTTCACTAGACCTGAACTTCATGAGGACAAAGATTAGGTTTGCTTTTTATTTTCCCGATATAAGCAGAACATCTGCCATGGTGCCCAGCAGACAGCGAATATTCTATATATAGAATGACTTAAAAATGTTTGTGGCATTCCTTTATCCCTATAGTTCTCTAACTTTTGGGTCTCAGATCCTTTTATACTATTAAAAATCACTGAAGTTTCCAAAGAACTTGTTTAGTCATATCAACTAATAATTTCCATATTAGATATTAAAACAAAAAATTTAAATACCTTTATTAATTCACTTAAAAATAATAAACCTATTCTGTTAACATAAATTATGTATTTTTTTTTGAAACTAACTATATTGTCAAGAAATTTCATGAGAATAATAGCATTGTTTAACTCTTTGGAAATCTTATTAGTGTCCAGTTTAGTAGAAGACATCTGGGTTCTTCCATCTGCTTATGCATGCAGTATGTTGCAATATGTTATTTTGGTTTAAATATATAAAGAAAAGTTGATCTTGCACAGGCATTTAGCTGCAAAAGGGAAGAGCATTTTAATAGCCTCTTCAGAAAATGGTAGATATTATTGTTTGATATTACTTTAAAACTTGACGAGTAGTAATTTTTTTAAAGGTTAATTATAATATGCAGTTGGAAAACATATCAATTACATCTTCATACTCTGTTACTTTAATATCTGTGCATCTATTTTGTGGTTTGGATGGATCTTTTCTCCATGCATTGGATATCTGGAAAAACTTAATTCATCAAATTACGAAGATCTCCGAAACATTGATACATTTCATTTTACAGTGTAAAACATGCATTAATTAATGTAACAACCAATTTCATCAGAAAATATTGGGGCGTGATGAAGCTTAGATACTATGTCAGGTATGAATTTCAAAAATTCTAATTTTCATTTGAAAGCTCAAGATATATCATTGGCAGCAATCATTATCAGTTGCCTTCTTTGAAGTAAGAGTCTCATTTCATTCATTTTGAGACAATATCTGCCACCTACTGAGAAGTCTGAATAATCATAGTTTATCAGTCATTTTTTTCAAGTAAAAATGTGTTCTGGGTTAAAAAGTTAAAAAAGCTACTTCAGCTCTCACTCAAATAACCACACAAGTACTTTTCCTGGAGATAACTGCTTCATTCAGTAGATGGGAGAAATACTTCATGCATATTTCCCATTTTGTCAAATAGAAGATTAAAAGGACATGTACTGAGGGATCAAGACTTGATAAAATTTAAAAATTTAACTACTTCAGGGACATTCTTAACTGAAACTAATTCTTTTTTTCCTCTTCTTGTGAGTGTATGGCAGTAAAGAGCATAATTCCTAGCTGTTAGGTAAACTAATAATAAATTTTATTAGAATTTGGTGATTTGGCATTAATTTCTGCAAAGGAGCCAATAGTTTTACTCACCATTGCTTTTGTATCAGAAAAAGTGCCAAGAAAATGCTTAGATTAATGGTTTTCACCTCCTGAATTCTCTGACAGAGAGCTTCAGGGACTGTGGGTGCTCTCACAGACCACAGTTTGAGAAGCATTGCTTTGTATGTGCATGTTGGGTGTAACCATCAAGCTGCCTACTTATCTCCATGCAGTTCTCACTTCCACATTGGGAATACCTTCATTTAGGAATACTCTTTTCTCTCACTTCTGGCTTTTTCAATGTGGTCTTATCCTCTCCAAGGCATAATGCATTGACTGACCCTCAAAATGGGTTGGATTACTCCCACTCTGAGTCCTGACACTGTTTTGAACGTCTTGTGGTATAATTCTACTTTGTTCCTCCAATGTTCTTCTAATTAATTCTTCTAATTGTGTCACCACTATTATACTCTGAGCTTTCTAAAGGGGGGCTCTGTGTGCTGTTTATCTTTGAAAATCATTTAGTGCCTAAGTAAAGGTTCTGCACATATTATATGTCCCACATAAATACTTATTACACTGAAATGAATTAAATATGATTGTGTTAAACCTCATGGAACTATCTCTCAGAAATTAATCTTAAAAACCTACTTTTGCTTTAAGTTAGCCATTTTTATCTTGACCCCTAAAAAATATAATCGAGACTATTAAACTCAGTGACCTGGGTGATTTAATGCCAAATTTGATGATTTTACTAGAGACAGAGTATTTGTTTATTCACTCATTCATTTGTATTCCTTCATTAAATTTAGTTTTTAAACAAGAATTTATTATGTTCTTACTATGTGGTAGCCATGACAGATATGATGGAAAACAAGACATAATGCCTCATCCAGAGGGCTTATATTTATTCAGAAACTATGTCATGACCATCTATCAAGTGTAGTGCCCTCTCTAGTCATTTGCTAGACAGAGTTCCTCCCATCATGAAGTGTATATAGTGTAACTAAAGAGATATGTGTATCAACAAATTAAAATATAGAGATGCCTGGGTGGCATAGTTGGTTGAGTGGCCAATTCTTGATTTTGGCTCAGGTCATGATCCCAGAGTCATGAAATCAAGCTCCATGTGGGGCTACATGCTGAGCATGGAACCTGCTTAAGATTCTTTCTCTCTCTCTCTCTCTCTCTCTCTCTCTCTCTCTCCCTCTCTCTCCCCTTCTGCCCCTCTCTCTTGCTTGTGTGCTCTCTCTCTCTAAAATAAAATAAAAAAAAAAAAACAGTATTTTGGACACTGTCCCAGAAATAGGAACAGTAAATGGTGGCAGCTCTGAAGAGGGAGCAAGTAATTCTGCCTGGAGATGAGAAACGTTTGAACTAGATCTTTATTAAAAACATTATAGCTGGAAAAGGAGACAAGCACAATTCTTGCAAAACCCTGTGAAGGAAACTTAGAGATATGATCATCTGATGATTAAAGCCCATAGGGGCAGGATCAGAGGGTATATGAAAGAGAACGTTAGGAGAGGAGGTTGGAATATAGTTTATTAGGTTTAGATTATTCCAAGCCTGGTAAAACATCCCAAGGAGTTTGAATTTTAGGTACAAGCATTAGGGATCCAATTCAGACTTTTAAAAGGGATAGTGATGTGGACACCTCTGCTTCTTTGGTAGGTAAATCTGATGACCAATTAGTAAATAATGAGTAGGTAGATAATGCAGACAGAAGACTGATTAAAGCCATATGCACAATTTTAAGTCAGAAATGATGAAACCCTCAAACTAATATATTAGCAGTAAAGAGTGAAGAAAAAGAGCCAGATTTAAGAGGCATTTCTGAAACAAAAAGAAGTGATGTGACTCAGCAATCATTTGGATCATGGGAATGAAGTAGAGGTAGGAGAGGAGGATGACATCAACATTTGTACATTGGGAAATTAGAAAAATGGAGGTGCTACTAATCAAGATAAAAAATTCATGAGGTGGAACTGCTTAGAAAGATGAGGAGAGAATTTCCATTTTAGATACAAGTTAAACTTCAGGGTCAAATAGTCCTATGTCCCCATTCTAGTTTTTCCAACTATTGTACTGATGGTTCCCAACTATGATGATCTGACACACAATTTTTTGATTTTATTTTGGTGTGAAAACAATATGTATTCAGTAGAAACTCTAGTATGAGTTTTGAATTTGGATCTTTTCCCAGGCTAGGGACGTGCAGTACCATAACCCTCTGGTGACACTGGATAGCCACAACTCCCAATCAACTCCCAATCACCCAGCAATCATGACGGTCAGCAATGGACCCACTGATAACCATTCTGCGCCCATAAAAGCATTCTAATTTTTTACTTTCAGTATAGTATTCAATAAATTATATGAGATATTCAACACTTCATTATATGATAGGCTTTGCATTAGATGATTTTGCCCAACTATGGGCAAATATAAGTATTCTGAACGTGTGTAAAGTAGGCGAGGCTAAGCTATGATGTTTGGTAAGTTAGGTGTATTACATGCATTTTTGACTTATGAAATTTTCCTTTTTTTAAAGGTTTATTTTTTGAGAGAGAGAGAGAGAACAAGCAGGGGAGGGGCAGAGAGAGAGGGGGAGAGAGAGATTCCCAAGCAGGCTCTGCACTGTCAACACAAAGTCCAACGTGGGTCTCATTCTCGTGAACCGTGAGATCATGAATAATCATAGTTTATCAGTCAAATTCAGATGCTTAACTGACTGAGCCAACCATGTGCCCCTTGACTTATGAAATTTTCAACTTTCAATGGATTTACTGGGACATAACCCCATTGTGAGTCAAGGAAGATCTGGATATGATATTTTCATTTAATCTCTAAAATGAATAAACTCACTGTGCAGTAAAAAAAAAAAAAAATTGCCTTTGCCCCAGGAGGGGTCTACCCTTTGTTCCTGGCTTCTGAGAGGCAACCTTTAAACTTTTGGAGTTCCCCAAGTAATGGAATGTCTTTGTTATTCATGGCAGGTCCCTGAGAGCACACCTTATAGTTTATACTAAGGAAGTGACTCTTGGTGGACCCCTTGGAACATAGGGTATACCAATCAATCAGGTATACATAATAAAGACCTAATTTAAAAAAAAAAAGGAGCACAGAACCTCATGTGATCTTCCAAGATTGTTAATACTCTGCTTATATTGTCACCTATGAGTGGCAGAGGGTAAAGTAGGTTGAGGACAGCTTCTGTTGAGAAGCTTCACGTGTAACCCTTCTATACTCGACCTTATGCATCCTTCCTTTGGCTGTTTCTAATTTGTATCCTTTCTCTGTAATAAACCACATCTTTGAGTATCATCACTCTCCATGAGTTCTTTGAGGCTTTCTAGTGAATCATGAAAACAGGTTGATTTGGGAAAGCTCCTGAATTTGTAATTGGTATCAGAGGTGAGCATTGACTTGTGTGAATTTCCCCCTCTAACTTTGTGGTTGGATCCCAATTCCTTATATTTGACTTAAAAGTCCTGGCACATTTGGTAGTCTGGAGAACTATGCCCTCAACCTCATGGTTGGCTTAACTCCAAGTATTCACAAATGCATGAGGATTAACTAATTTATTTTACAAATGTTTGCACAAACTATATAGCAGACAGGGGTGTGGCAGTGGAGATATAGCAGTGAAAATATATGTAGGCTCTGGCCTTAGGAAGTATAGAACCCAGGAATGATTGAAGTCAAGTGTGTGCAATGAACCAAATGTTGGTGCCCTCCCCCCACATTCCTATGTTGAAATCCTAATTCCCAATGTGATAGTATTAGACGAGGCGGGGTCTTTGGGGGGTAATTAGGGAATAATGGTGGAGCTGTCATGAATGGGATTAGGATCCTTAGCTCTCTCAAACTTTTTCTGCCATGTGAGGACACACATGGCCATCTTCTGCAACCTAGAATAGAGTCCTCCCCAAAACTCAAACATGCTGTTAGATCTCAGACTTCCAGCTTCCAGAACTGTGAGAAAAAATTTCTGTTGTTTATAAGCTACCCAGCCTATGGCATTTTGTTGTAGCAGCCGTCTGTGTATCGATATAAATATGGGTGTCATCAACATCAAGATGGTATTTGAATTCATGAATACGGATGAGGTCATATAGAAAAGGTTTTTAGACAGAATCCTTGACTCAAGAAATGGAAGGTCTCTTTCAGCTCAAAGCAAAACAAACAGTCCTAGAATGGAAGAGGCAGCTTATTCTATACTTGCTTCTTACCTATAATTGAGTGTAACCCTGAAACACGTGATCTGAAGTTATCAAAATAATCATTTATTCCCAAGTGGATAGGTAAAGGAAGCCCAAAATTGATGCTTCCTTAAAATGTTTGTGGGAAACATAGGAAAAACACATATACAGGGAGAGAACTCTCCATGACGAGTTGATAGGAAGTTTCATTTTATTTTTTTCTGATAGGCCACACATCACTTGACTATAACATGTTGCAGTTGCAAACACACCTTTGGCCCCAGTGATCTTCTGGAAAGAACAAACTCACTTTTAACATGTGAAATGGGCATGTGAGCAAAAGCAAATTTTCTGAATGTCAAATAAGCTTTTCTGCTTTGAAAGTAGTTTAGCATCTATTTCTGATCACTTTATAAATGTCAAGCACCAAAATAAAAGAAATTATCATACATTTCATACCCAAACACAGTGCAATAAAAAGGAAGCCTGGAGAAAGGAAGTCACAGCCAAAATTTCAGGTGAAGTCAATTTTTGCAGGTGACTTCATTACTGTTGTTTCCTGTGTGGTTTCCTGGTACTTATATTCCAAAAGCTTACAATAAGCCTGTAGAGTTCTTATGGTATGGACAGAGGTAGCAGGATTTTATTTCTCAAGATAAGACATGTGAAAATAGGTAATCGACTAAGCATCCCAAGTGGGGTGTTGTCCTTCCCTCCTTGTCTTCATTTATTCCTTATTTTTAAGTACTGCTTCAGCCCAGTTTAACAAGTGGCCTAGAATATGAAAACACTCTTGGATTTTATCTTAAGCACAAAACAAAACACCTCATGAAAATGTTTTTTTTTTCTTTAGAAAATCAATTGCTAGAGTAGAACAATACTGGGAACAACTTATGATTCATCAGACAAAACACCACTGTCTTTCTAGTATTGGAAAAAGTAATGATAACATATTTTTGAAAAGAAGACTCTTTGTGCGATGCATATTAACCACATTTTCAGCAAACTGAAGCATTGCATATGCTAATAAAGACAAAACACTTAGCATTTCCCATTGTATTCAATGGTGTCAGTCAGCGCTAAAGGTCTCAATGAACACAGGAAGTGTACGCGCGGTGAAAGGGAGATCTCTACATTGTTCCATACCTTTCACTATCTTCTCCGCTACAGAAGTTGTCTTTGTAGGGTTTTCTCTGCTGTGTAAACCTATACATCTCAATGCACTGATTGGTTTTATTGAAACTGGAAGATTAAAAAGTAGACAAATATTTTAAATGCACAAGATATTACTATATTATGGTATTTGTTCAACAAACATTTGTAACAGGGCAGTGTATTAAATTCTACATAAGGAGGCTTCGAAAATGAAAACCCTAATTGCCACAGGACCAGATCCTCCCTGGGGCATGAATTCTTATGGCCTGCCTACTCTGGTTTCATGCCCATAGTCAGAGAACTAGGATTCAAAATGGCTCAAAAACCAGTAGTTTCAGCTCAAATAGGTAGAGTTTGTCGCTTTGCTGTGTCACATCTACTAGCATTGCTTTTGAGTTTTATTTAAGATATTCTAAAAAAATTAGAGGTTCATACATTTGTTCCCATTTTAAAAGTGTATTTAAACGATATTGTTTTTAAGGTTCTTTTATTATAACCTTTTACTCTTTTTTGCCTTTTTCCACACTCAGGTACACACGGAACAATGTGTGTTCATATGTTTATATGATTCCATTGATTTTTTTTACAAAGGTATTGCAATAATCATTGATGACCAAACTTGAAATATTATCAGAGCTGATTTTTAAAAAATTTAAGGGGCACCTGGGTGGCTCAGTCAGTTAAGCGTCCTACTCTTGATTTTGGCTTAGGTCATGATCTCATGGTCATGAGGCAGAGCCCCATGTTGGGCTCATGGAGCCTGCGTAAGATTCTCCTTCTGCCCCCTCCCCAAATAAAAAATAAATAAATAATAAAAATTAAGAAATTGCAGAAGTAATGTTGATATACTAAATCATTGCTTTTTTACTTTTGATTAGCTAGATTTTATTCAAAAGAGGATAAATACACATGGAAAAAAATGAGGAAGAGAAGAAAAGATCAAAAATGAGAAGGAGATATCCATTCCCCCCCCCCCCCCCCCCCCCAGAACCCTAAGGTCTGTCTGCTTCCCAGAGGCCATCACTGTCAATAGTTAATTGTGCCTCCAGAAATATTCTATCCATATAAAAACATATATAATATATGCAATGCCTTTTTAAAGTTTGAAATAATTTTAGATTTACTGAAAAGTTGCAAAAATAGTACAGAATGTTCATGCATATCTTTTACCAATTTTCTCTCATGCTGACAACTTGTGGAAAAATGGTACAATTATCACAACCAAAAAATTAACAGCAGGTCAATAATAATAACTAAATGATATATTTAAATTTCAGTGATCCCTGCCCCCAGTGTCTTTTTTTTCTGTTCTAAGATACAATCTAGAATCCCATAATGCTTTTAGTGGTCATGGCTCCTTACTTTTCTCTAATCTGGGACAGTTCCTCAGTCTTTTCTTTTATTACTTCATATTTTTTATGAGAACTGGTCAGTTATTTTAGAGAATGTCTCTCAATTTGAGTTCATCTGATGTTTCTCATGATTAGATTGTATTTATATATTTTGTCAAGAATAACATATCTGTTTCATATCAGCAGTACATGATGTGAACATATCTTGATACTAATGTTACAAGTTGATGTTATAAAAATTTAACACAAATTTCAGTATATTACACACATCTCTTGGACCCAGAGATGTATGGCAAACTAGTCTTCGACAAAGCAGGAAAGAATATCCAATGGAAAAATAAGTCTCAGGGTGGCTCAGTCAGTTAAGCATCTGAGTCTTGATTTCAGCTCAGGTCATGATCTCATGGTTGGTTCCTGAGATCAAGCCCCATGTGGGTGTCTGTGCTGACATCGCAGAGCCTGCTTGGGATTCTCTCTCTCTCTCTCTCTCTCTCTCTCTGCTCCTCCCCCACTCACACTCGCTATCTCTCTCTCCCTCAAAATAGATAAATAAACACTTAATAGACAGTCTTTTCAGCAAATGGTGCTGGGAAAACTGGGCAGCGACATGCAGAAGAATGAAACTGAACCACTTTCTTACACCATACACAAAAATAAACTCAAAATGGATGAAAGACCTAAATGTGAGACAGGAAACCATCAAAATCCTACAGGAGAAAACAGGCAACAATCTCTTTGACCTTGACCACAGCAACTTCTTACTACACATGTCTCTGGAGGCAAGGGAAACAAAAGCAAAAATGAACTATTGGGACCTCATCTTGGATACTTTTTTAACTTAGCATTTTATTTCAGCATATCATTTATCTTTATGTCAATATAGTATTCAATTGCACTATAGGCCATAATTTATTTAATTGGTCTACTATTGTTGAATATTCAGGTTATTTCTGGTTTATTTATATGAGAGAGAGAGAGAGAGGCGGAGCATGACCAGGAGAGGTTCAGAGAGAGGGAGACACAGAATCCAAAGAAGGCTCCAGGCTCTGAGCTGTCAGCACAGAGCCTGATGCGGGGCTCGAACGAACTCACAAACTGTGAGATCATAACCTGAGCTAAAGTCAGATGCCTAACCAACTGAGCCACCCAGGTGCCCCATTTCTGGTCTTTTAAATTAAATTAACTTAACTTTTTAAAAGTAAGCTTTACACCCAAGATGGGGCTTGAACCGCGACCCCAAAATCAAGAGTCACATGTTCCACTAACTGAGCCAGCCAGGCAACCCCTGGTCTTTTTGATTCTGAATAACAGTGCTAGAAAAGACATTATTTTAAAAGCATTTGTGCATGTTTGCATGTAGGGGAAATTTCCAGAATTGGAATTGCTGAGTCAAAGTTGATGCGCATATTGATTTTGATTATATTGACAAATTTCTTGATAATTTACATACCCCTCCTTAGGCAGTAGCAGGGGGCTTATTTTCTCACGTTCTGGCTAACACTTTTTAATCTTTGCTAATATGATAAGAGAAAAGTGCTATTTTATTCTTGTTTTAATTTACATTTCTTTTATGATGTGTATCTGTTAGTAAACTATTGCAGTTTTATGTGAAATAAGTCAAAGAAAGACAAATACCAGATGATTTCACTCAAATGTGAAATTAGGAAAGAAAGAAAGAAAGAAAGAAAGAAAGAAAGAAAGAAAGAAAGAAAAAGAAAAGAAAAGAAAAGAAAAGAAAAGAAAAGAAAAACAGTCTTAAATATAGAGAATAAACTGATGGTTACCGGAGGGAAGATGGGTGGCTGATGGGGGAAATCGGTAAAGGGGATTAAGAGTACGTTTATCATGATCAACACTGAGTAATATATGGGAGTGCTGAAATACTGTATTGTACACTGAAAACTAATAGAACACTGTATGTTAATTATACTGGAATTAAAAACAAAAATAAAAATAATTGCATTTTTTGTATACTCTACTCTTACCCTTTGTCTGTTTTGCTACCAAGTCTAGCCATTTTCATATTAACAGGATTCTTTAAATAGTAAGGCAATTAACCCATTGTCATTTAGTGCAAAGGTTTCCTCACTATTTTATTTGCATTCTGACTCCCTTTGTAGCCCTCTCCTGTGATAGGTAATTGATTTTCAAATGGCTCTTGAGCAGCGTGTTTCTCAATGTCAAAGATCTCCCAAAACCATTCTATAAAACTACCTGTGGTCATAATATGATATAATTCCCTCCTTTTTTATTAGTAAATGTTTCTTGCTTAAAGCCCGTCATTGAGTTAAAATGTGTAAGATGATTTAAATGTGGTTTGTGACTTACTTGCTTGTTTTGCTTTAAGTCTGAGCAGTCATACTCCCAAAGAGTCAGCAAAATGGTCACAGTTTTTATCTGTCAGAACCTTTCGCCATTACATTCACATACATTTTTGGTCAATTTATTTACTACTGTAATTGACTCTAGGCTCAAAACACTTATTCTTCAACCTGTGCTATGGATTAAAATGGAATAATGGCTGCTTCCCTGCGTATGTATGTACATATCTATATGTGTATTTTTAAATATGTAGGTATTTATTTATGCTTATATTTAAAAATACAGAAGTCATAAGCTGACACATGTGCTCTCTTGGATGTCAGATGTTCCCGTCCTGGAAAAGACCAATAATTTTCTTTTGGAAAATGTATACTTTAAAAAACTGGACTATTGGCAATGTTTTCCAAAGTGAAAGTGATTATTGCTCCAAAAGGATCAATCCAAAAGGATTAAGGAAGTATTTTTGCTATCTGTTTTGTTTGTTTGTTTTATTCTGAGCTATGTAACCTTCCAACATCCTAGACTCATAAGGGCTTATTTATTTTTGACATAATAGGTGCCAGATATATCTGTGCTCGGTTTCTGAATTTGAGGCCAGGAAACATTCGGTTACTGAAAAGAGAGCTCTGTTGGAACTGGTTGAATCCTGGAGTAGAGTCATGAGATTCAATGTTGGAGAAGTCTACGTGACCTGGGGATGTCCAGCCCTCCCTCAACACCAGCCTGCACAGCCTCCCCACACCTGGAGCCCTTGGCATGCTGCTGACAGTTCAGCCCGGTCCCAGGCTCTAGTAGAAACTCTGAACTTAGACAAGAAAAAGCTCCATAGCTCTGAGTCAGTGTTTCTTAACTTTAGCTGCTGACGGGGATGGGGGGCTAGAATTTGGTATTGGTACTCAGGAGGGCAGAGACCACAGTGTATGATCATATGTGACTCAGATGGCAGTTGGCACTTCCCAGGCCCCTCAGAGAGTTGGCTAAATTTGTTTTCAACTATAATGTATGTGGCCCGACAGCAGACACGATTTCCCTACACTTTCTAGGATTTCTTATAGTTGACATCTTCATGTCTCTCTCGGTTCCTGTACTGCTGGTTCTGTTCTTTGTCCAGAGAGCACACATATGAAAAGTCCGTTTCCTTCCCTTGTTCCAAAAGAAAGCCATGCAAGCATTTTGTGACTGTTTTTTTAAAATTTTTTTAAATGTTTATTTCTGAGACAGAGACAGAGCATGAGTGGGGGAGGGGCAGAGAGAGAGAGAGAGAGAGAGGGAGACACAGAATCCGAAGCAGACTCCAGGCTCTGAGCTGTCAGCACAGAACCCGAGGCGGGGCTCAAACTCACCAACCACAAGATCATGACCTGAGCCGAAGTAGGTCACTCAACCAACTGAGCCACCCAGGCGCCCCTGTGACTATTTGTATATGGGGAGAGGAGTGTCATTGAGATGGGTCACATAGAGAGATGTACTCACAACAGTCCTGTAAGTTTTATATATGCAAAATTTTCATTTTAGAAATGAGAGTCTTGGGCCCAAAGAGGTTAAGTAAACTGACTAAGGTCATAAGACTAAAAAAACTGTCAGAGTCAGTATTAAACCCAGATACTTCTGAGTATCTTATGCTATCTATTACTAATATTTGCTTTTTTTCAATCATCATGTTTTACCTTAATGGGATTGAGTAGATACGCATGGATAAATGTATAAAATTAGTTTTGAATGAAAAGAATAGAAATATATAAATGCAAGAGAATATGGTTTATTTTTGCAAGCAACACCGAAGTAGACTTTTAAGCTTAATGGAAATCTAAGGGCATCATTTTTTTAAACAATTAATACACAGCTCCCTAGGCATCTCCAGAGCTATAATAGGCTATATCTTTTTTTTTTTTTTTTTTTAATGTTTATTTATTTTTGAGACAGACACAGACAGAATGCAAGTGGGTTGGGGCAGAGAGAGAGGGAGGCACAGAATCTGAAGCAGGCTCCAGGCTCCGAGCTGTCAGCACAGAGCCTGACGCGGGGCTGGAACTCACAAGCTGTGAGATCATGACCTGAGCTGAAGTCGGACGCTCAACAAACTGAGCCACCCAGGCGCCCCAATATAATAGGCTATGTCTTAAAAATGAAAGAGAAAAAGATAAAGATGAACTGCATCACCAAAGAGGCATATGTTTGAGTATTTTACCAGCCCTAGCCCACTTAATTTATGAAACCAAAGAATATCCCAGGTTTAGATGAAAGCTGTGCCTATTAAATAGCAGAATGAAACATGCCTGCGAGTATCGAGACCTGCAGGGTATCCTGACTTATAGTCAACACAGATAGTGTACATTGACTTATACATCTCTCCATGTTAAAATATTTAGAAACTTCATCAGTGTGAGTACTGTGTGTAATTTTCCAACGTTTCTGTCCTTACATAACTTTTGTCTTTGATGGAGTGTTTTTTTTTTTTCTAGCGTTCCCAGGAAAGTGAAATATTTAACGCTGTAGATTGATTAATATTATAAACAAATGTAATTTATGTAGAAATGCACCAGCAAATGATTCCTGTGCTCATCTTTGCATAAACAATGTACTTGTTCTGTTATGGGATTTTCCTTTTCTAAATAGAAGTCTCCCTGGGCAATAGACAGCTGTTTCTATAGGATGGTAATTAATGTTTTTTTCCCCCCATTAAAAAAGAATGCTTTGCATACTTTTAAAAAAAGATTAGCACAAGGATTCATGTTATTTCCTAATTTTAAACCAGCTTTACTGAAACATGTTAGATATAGATGAGATAATTATACAGTCCAGGAATATCCTGCAGAAAAATATGTGGCTCTAAAGCTGTAGTTTCCAACCTTAGCGTGCATCAGAATCACCTAGAAGGTTTGTTTAAATATTCGGTTTCTAATTTATTAGGTATAGGGTTAAGCCTGATAAATTTCACTTTTAGCAATCTCTCAAGTGATTCTGATGTTATTGGTCCAGGGACCACACTATGAGAAACACTCCCCTAAAGGAATGACGGTATTTTTCAAATAAAGATATCATATTGTAGGCATCCAAATGAATGTCTTTAAGACTTTACACTTCTTTTTAAGTTTTATTTTATTATTTTGAGAGAGAGAGAGAGTGTGCCCATGCGCACAAGTTGGAGAGGGGCAGAAAGAGGGAGAGAGAGAATCCCAGGTAGGCTCAGCACTGTCAGTGCAAAGCCCCCATGCAGAGCTTGAACTCACGAACCATGAGATCATGACCTGAACCAAAGTTGGACACTTAACCAACTGAGTCACCCGGGTGCCCCTAAACCTTTATACTTCGTCTAGTAATGATTCCATGCTCAAAATCTCTAGAACATTTCTCACTTGGAATTGCTTTGGGGGTCAGTTCATGAACCAGGTAAGAAAGCTATTTCCCTTATTTAAAAGTCACACACTGGCCCCTGACTTTTCCTCTGGCTTCTCATGTTTCTAATAAGGAGGGAGTCTTATTGAAATACAAATTTCTGATCTTTCTACTCATGTCCTCCCTTACTCTCTTGCTAGGCCAGCTCAAGGTCTTGCCCACCTCTCAGTTCTAGTATGTTAGCTTGAACCTAGTTGGATAATTTAATCAGGAAAGACCAAGGCCCCTTTTAGACTCAGGTAGCACTCTAAAATCCACCGTCGACACTAATAAAGCTGATGTTTTGGTCTCCACTTAGTTGTAGCACTCTGGAGTGGAAATGGTATGAAAAATTGAATTTTTATCTGAAACCCCACCTTGAACGTTGAACCTGGTACTTCACAAGTTTTCAATGGCATTTGAATGGTAAAGCAAGGAACCAAACTTCAGCTTTGTTTTTAATTTCTCTTCTCTATGTCCTGTGTTGTGTTCTTCTCTGCTTTGAGTGGACAGTATTCATGTGGGTGCATATGTCCAACTCACAAATTATTTATTGAAGTCCTATCAATCCTAAGGTACTATTCCAGATTCTTCAAAAAATTACAAGAGTGAATTTAACACAGTATATGCAAAGCACTTATGTTGGTTCA
This sequence comes from Panthera uncia, assembly GCF_023721935.1. Classification (NCBI taxonomy): domain Eukaryota; kingdom Metazoa; phylum Chordata; class Mammalia; order Carnivora; family Felidae; genus Panthera; species Panthera uncia. The sequence goes on along the minus strand of NC_064811.1, from coordinate 16,930,200 downwards.
TGGAAGAGAATAAGAAGGAAAAGGAATGCTAGGAAGTGGTGCTATTGGCAGCCCGAGCAAAGAAATCTGAGGTGCGAGAGGTGTGAGACCCTATGCAACTGATAAGCTAAAGAAAAGTTTGCTGTTAGAAGCGGTATTTGATATGGGCACTCATTGATGGTAAGTCATTGAAAGGAAGGGAGCTAGTGGGATTTGTAATGAGCAAAGGAAATTGTATAAGAAACAAAAAGGCAGATGAGTTGCTTGGGTGGCTCGGTGGGTTAAACATCCGACTTCGGCTCAAGTCATAATCTCATGGTGTGTGATGAGTTGGAACCCCCCACCCCCACCTCAGGCATCAGGCTCACTGCTGTCAGCATGGAGCCCTATCATTTAGGATCCTCTGTTCCCCTCTCTCTCTGTCCCTCCCTGGCTTGTTCTCACATTCACATTCTCCCTCTCCCTCTCTCCCTCCCTCCCTCCAAATAAATAAATGAGCTTTAAAAAAAAGGGGAAAAAAAGGTAGAAACACAAGAGAGAAAGATTTTAGGAGAGTTACTTATGCACACGCAGAGGTGAGAGAGTCTGGAGAAGAATGGAGTGAATGGTAGATAAGGAGATTCTCCACTTACATCCCACCCACGTGTCCAGCTGTGAGGAATTTCACCAAAAGACAGCCTTCACCTGTCAGCGCCTTTAAGGGCTGCCACATTGCAGGGAATGGCCTTGCCCAAGGTCCCACTCACACCCTGTGGGAGGAGGGTGGGGGGAGGAGTACGAAGGCAAGATCTTTTAAACTCGATGAGGGACACTCTGATTGGTGGCAAGATTCCTTTTGCGTCTTCTGTGAAGACAGCCAAAGCTTTGTGAGGCTGGCATTCATTTGACTTCTTCCCCTGCCCCATCCTTCAGGATACAGGTGTTGGTCCCCAACAGTAAATGAGAATTCCTGGAGCTCCACATGTCTGCCAGCATTTGATGTTGTCAGTGTTTTGGATTTTAGCTATTCTAATGGGTGGATTTTAGCAATTCTAATGGGTGTATAGTTGTTATAATTTACAGTTGTCTGATGATATATGATGTTGAACATCTTTTCCTGTGCTTATTTGCCATCTATATGTCTTCTTTGTTGAGATGCCTGTGTTTAGATCTTTTTCCCACTTTTTAATAGAGTTTGTTTTCTTACTCAGAAATCTTAAGAGTTCTTTGTATACTTGACTAGCAGATTCTTATCAAGTATGTGTTTTGCAAGTATTTCTCCTTGTCCCCTAGGCTTGGGACATGTAGTGTCTTCTTTACCCATAAATAGGGAATCTGTAATTATTAACCAAAACTCTCTGGCCCCTAGTGACCTCCAATCTACTTTCTGTTTGTATTAATTTTCCTATTCTAGGTGTTTCGTATAAATGGATTCATATAACATGTGCCCCTGTGTGTCTGGTTTGTTTAATCCATGATGATGATCTCAAGCAGGTGTTATAACATCATTCCTTTTCAAGGCTAATATTCCATCGCATGTACATATATCATTTTGTTACCTGTTTGTCTTTAGATGGACATTTAGGTTGCTTCCACCTTTTGACTATTGGAACCATGCTGTGATGAATGTGTAAGTTTCTGTTTGTGTCCCTCTTTTTAATTTTTTTGATTGTATAATTAGGAGTGGAATTGCTGAGTCATGATAATTCTATGTTTAGCTTTTTAAGGAACTGCCGAACTGTTTTCCACAGGAGCTGCACCATTTTCTGAATTCCTTCGTGTTTATTCCTGTGAAGGTGGCATAATGCCCTCCCCTTTACTCTTCTGACTCTGTCAGTATGGACCTTGAAGGAGCATACCAAAGCCATGGACCTCAAAGTCTCCCTCTTTCCTCCGTATGTCCCAGACCTAGTTCACAAAGAAAGTTGGGGAACGTGGGCTATTTTGAAAATCTGTCATTTTTGAACTGGTGGGCATTTGGATACTGCTATTTGAGACTAAGGTAGCTGTAATTTTGCATTAAGGATTTTAACCTTTTAGTTGGCAGTTTACATTCACGTGACATTTATTGTCCACCTCCCGTGGCACACATTCTACAGCAATGAGGAAAAACAAATCAGTGAACAAAAGGAATAAATTCTATAATTGTGGAGCTTATAGTCCAGTACATGAGGCAGAAAATAAACAAAAATTTTAAAAAACAAGTCAAGTTAGGTTGAGGTTAGTGTCATATTAAAAAGTGATGTGATAGAGAGTACCTTAGTAAGACACTCTGGTGGACAGGGTGGCTGATCAACACCTGTCTGAAGTGACTCTGGAAAGGTGACTGGAAGGGTGGGAGAAAGTCAAGTATGTGAAGAAAAGGTTGTGGGGAGACATTTGGAGGCCTAAGGAACAGCAGAAGCAGAGTCTTTAAGATAGGAAACATCTTGGCATGTTTGAAGTACATAAAGGTCGGTGGAGAGAATCACAGTGAACAAGCAAAGAGAGTCACAGGAAGAGATGGAAGGGCAGGCAGGACTCCACAGAGCACCAAGAGTTCAGGACTTGGCGGCATGTGGAATTCATTCTGGGGCCATGAGGACGTTCAGACAGGATCGTAACCTGATAAAATCCCAGTGTGATGTGTGTTCTCAGTACTGATTCTTCTGCCATTATATTCAGGATTCCAGTCGCGCCCATGGTGGTCACACTGTCCTGGACCTTCGCAGGAGAATTCCATCAGGTTCAATCTGGTTTTTCTCTCTCCTTTTCCTTGAAGAATTGGAGGGGTGTTTTAGAGTGGTGTTCCTGGTCTACTGTTTAAGAACATGGAAACTTCATGGTCTTAGCATCCATCGTACTCTCTCCCAAAAAGGCATCTTCCACAACTCCAAGACACGAGAACCAAATAGGACCAATAAGATTACCTTTAACATTAACTTGGGATTGGGATCCAGGGCTTATAGCCAACTGGCTGGAAATATGAAGCTAAAGTCATGGTGGCAGCCTTAGGTTCATATGCGTACCATTTCAAAGAATGAGAGAGTCAGAGAGACAAAGAAGAAGATGAAGAAGAAGGGGAGGAGGAGAAGGGAAGAGGAGGAGGAGGAAGAAGAAGAAAGAGGAGGGGAGGAGGGAGAAGAGGTGGGAGAGGATGGTGAGGGGGGAGAAAGGAAAGAGGAAGAATGAAATGCATAGAGCAAAGCAGATACAAAGGTTAATAAGGGAGAGACTCAGCCCTTGGTCCAGACTCTCATGTGACTGTCTCCACTTTTCCTTAAATTCCTGCTCTTCTTTCCATAGGACATCTCCTTAGCTCACCAACAAATTCTTAAGTTTTGCTTAAACCAGGGTAGTAGGTTTCTTTTACTTACTACCCTTATGGGAAAGAAGCCAAGGGGAAAGCATGATTGGAATAAAATAGATGGGGGTAGTTTACTAGGGACATCTTTAGAACATTTTTATGCATAAAATGTAGGGCTTAGTCCACGTAGAACTAGGGGAAGGAAAAGGAAAAGGAATGTCATATAGCATCAGTAGGTCCCCATATTTATGATGATGTCCTGCTCAATTTCACAGTCTGCTTAAACTCTGCTTTCTCTGAACATAAATTAGAAGAAGGGATAGAAAACAAAAGGGGATGAAAAACAAGATCTTCTCCCCGGCATGCCTCGTATGCCCATGAGTGTTCACTTTGAGTGGTAACTGGAGAATTTACTCACTCTTCCTATGCACTACTGTTATGATACCAAATTGCCACCTGGTGTTCAGATTACTGCTTTGTGCTCATGCCTGGAACTTGACACAACTTTCATTTTCAGTTTAGAGTTTGAAATAGCATGATTTGTCTCTTTTGGGGGAAGTTAGAGTACAAAAACTTCCATGCGGATTATAGATTTTGCTTCTCCTGTGAAAGTCCCACCTTATTCCATGAGGGATGTAAACTGTTCTATCGTGTGTACATATGAACATGCATGTTTTCATCCTTTTTTCATACCTAGTGCCAGAAAAGGAGTCATTGACCCCAATTCTTGGACTTGAGACACCATTGTCTCACCATTGTCACGTGAATAACCACATCACGGAACGTTACTGATATTTTATGTGATATGGAAACAACATTGATGATAAATGTGTACTGTGCAAGTATAAAGGAAAACTGATTTATGGAGCAGTTATGTCTCTTCAGGGCACATTCGTGTCAGCTGCAAGATAACTTTAGTTTTAGGGAGTTTAATAGTGGACAGGCAGGTGGGAGGAGTGTTACGTAGGGCATATTGTTTTTACCTTTTATTTTTTTTATTTTTATTTTTTTTAAATTTTTTTTAACGTTTATTTATTTTTGAGACAGAGAGAGACAGAGCATGAACAGGGGAGGGGCAGAGAGAGAGGAAGACACAGAATCCGAAGCAGGTTCCAGGCTTTGAGCTGTCAGCACAGAGCCCGACGCGGGGCTCGAACTCACGGACCGTGAGATCACGACCTGAGCCGAAGTCGGACACTTAACCGACAAAGCCACCCAGGCACCCCTGTTTTTACCTTTTAAAAAGTAATTTTGTAAGGTTATGCCAATGTCAAAAGAAGTTCACAAAGAAATACAATTGATATTAATTTCAATACCTTAGCATATTCTTATCACTTTCTGTGTTCTCTGCCAGTACACAGTGATATATTTACCAACTGGTAATCATACCGTAAGATTTCAAAGTTTTTAAAGTGAATATTATACAGCAAATACTTCTCACCACTAATATTATATATATGATTCCTTTTATGTACATAAACTTTTAATTGAAGTAAAAAATGCACAGAGAGGGGCGCCTGGGTGGCTCAGTTGGTTGAGCATCTGATTTCGGCTCAGGTCATGATCTCACGGTCCGTGAGTTTGAGCCCCTCGTGCTGACAGCTTGAAGCCTAGAGCCTGCTTTGGATTCTGTGTCTCCCTCTCTCTCTGACCCTCCCCATTCATGCTCTGTCTCTCTCTGTCTCAAAAATAAATAAACATTAAAAAAATTTTTTTTAAATGCACGGAGAAAGGTACAGCTCAAATTTTCACAAAGTAAACATCCATATAACCTGCACCCAGGTCAAGAATCATAACATCACCAGCACTCCAGATTCTACCCTAGTGTCCATTCCAGGCACCAGGCACAGCCCTGGTAAACCATTACTCTGGCTTGTACCTCTCCTGATTAATTTAGGCTGTATTTGAACTTTGTATAAATGGAAGCATATAGCACTTATCATATCCTTTCACTCAATATTGTTTCTATAAAGTTCATCTATAGTATTGCATGTACCTGGAGTGCTCATTTTTATTGTTGTATAGTATCTCATTCATTTCATTTCATTATATAGACAGAGAACGTGAGACGAGGAGAAGGGCAAGAGGAGAGAGAGAGAGAGAGAGAAAGAGAGAGAATCCCACAGAATGACACAGGGCTCAATCCCATGACCATGAGATCATGACCTGAGTGGCCATCAAGAGTCAGATGCTCAACTGACTGAGCCACCCAGGTGTCCCTACTATTTCATTTTAAAATAAACCATAATTTATTTATCCATTCTAATATTATCAGTTGGGCCTATTATTAGCAATGCTGCTATGAACACTCTTACACATTGTGTGGGAACATTTGATTCTTTTCCGTGTGTATACACTTAGGTGTGGTTACTTCTAGATAAACTGTGACTGATTAAAAAATAATAAGATGGTGTAATATACTCCCAAATTTAATGCTGTTTGCAGTAGGCACTTAATAAATGTTAATTGAATGGATGGACCTATACAGATTACAAATAGGCAATTTTATTTTATTATTTCTTTAATCTTTATTTGAGAGAGAGAGAGAGAGAGAGTGTGTGAGCGAGGGAGGGGCAGCAAGAGAGCTAGACACAGAATTTGAAGCAGGCTCAGGTTCTGAGCCGTCAGCACAGAGACCCATGTGGGGCTTGAACTCATGAACCATGAGATCGTCACCTGAGCTGAAGTTGGATTCTTAGCCAACTGAGCCACCCAGACGCCCCTGCAAATGGCTGGTTTTAAAGGCAATGATGTGTTTAAACATTAGCATTTATCTACTTAAATATATAACTTTGAAAGCTCTCTTCTAATTATATAGTTCTTAAATCCTAATTATAGTTCTTAAAATTGGGTTATTTTATCATGAATCCTTTGCGACTTTCTCCTATTCCTTTGCTAAATTGAGAACTGGACACCAAGAGAAATATGATAATACTGGATTTGATTCTGCTCAGGTAAATTTGCCCAACACCTCATGCCACACTGTGTATGTGTAAACTTCTCCCTACACAAAAATAAGATGGTGTACAACACGACGTTGTACAGATCCACAGGGTCTCTGCTGACAAAGCAGATGTCTGCATTTGCAGAGAAACCTATCGAATGGTGCCATTTGGACAAATCCTCCATGGCCGCCTGCACTCTGCACCCTCATCAGCATTTGTAACACAATTTCATTGCTTTTGACTTTGCAGGCGGATTTTTGATTTTAGTATCAGCTCGCACATCTGTCCCTTTGGAAAGGTTTCACCAGCAGACTAAATCCCTTAAAGCTGGCAGGAAGGGACTGCTGGCTTTCTGCGGACTGTGCATGGAGAGCTGACTGAGGGATCCAGATCTGAAAATTGGCTCCTATCTTCTTGTGATGTGTCATTTCGCAAATGGCCCAAAGTGAAGCAAAAAAAGATCATAGGTTCTGACCTTTTGCTCTTCTGTTTCTTCTGCCATGCTCTTGAAGCAAGCAGAATATGATGCAAACCATGTAACGTATGCTTGTTTCTGAAACTTGTAATGTGCAGAATTAAAGCTCCTTCAAGAACCGTGTCTTTCTTATTAGTCTAATCCTCACGTGGACTGATGGCTGCCATCTTGTCCCACGCGCTCAGGCTCATGCCCTTCAGGTGGCCTCCCCTCAGATACTCACATGTGCTCAAAGTATCCGGGAGACCACCGCAGAGCAGGACGGTGGAGGTACGAAGTCTAATTAATGCCTTTTGGGCAGGTGATACAAAGGGTGAAGCTTTGTAATGAGCTAAAGGGAGGGACAGGGGCTGTTTCAAGTGGAGACTGTATGCTTCCCTGAAAATATGCAAATACATTTTTTCTTTTTTTTTTAATTTTTTAATGTTTTATTTATTTTTGAGAGAGCGCGAGCAGGGGAGGGGCAGAGAGATAATGAGACACAGAACCTGAAGCAGGTTCCAGGCTCTGAGTGTCAGCGCCTTGTGCACACTTTGTGCACACACGACACACGTACATGCCTACACACATACACACACGCATACCACAGACAGTTTCTCACTCGTGCGTAAACATGTTCCCTCCCAAACTGCTGGGGTTGGAAGAGTAAAATAGTTTGCTGCTGGACTGTATTTCCTGGGTCCTGTTTTATTAGTCCTATTTAGACCATCAAAGGCTGATGAAGATTTAGTAGAGTATTGTTCCATGGACAGGGATATTTAGTGAGTGAGTGTGTGTATGTGTGTGTGAAATTATTCCATCACACACACACTCACACTCTCACCTACACACCCAAGGATGACTGATCTGAGAGAATCCATTTCAGCAGAGACGGTGACCATTTTTTGAAACTAGAACTAGACTTGAAAGGGGGAAAAAAAGGCCTAAATTAAGGAGTAAAAGGCACGTAAATAAATGAGAAACTAGTTTGCAGAAGTCCTGATTTGTTTAAATCCTATTTTGTTGATTACTCAAATCACAAGTAAGGAATATGCACTATCTAATATGCATAGTGATAATGATGGTAAGTTTCATTATTTAAGGGGAAATAACCAACTAATCCAAGTTTCATTATAAGCATTGGGATTGTTCTAGGGAGACCCATGGAATTTTATGATGATTTAACGATGATGGTCCTTGGTTTTCTTCCTAATCTATCTCCATGAACATCCCCATGGCAGACACACATTCTCTGCTTCTTCCACCCCCACCCCCAATCTGCAAGCACCTTTTTTTTTTTAAATAAAACTGTTGCAGTTGGAGAAATAGGGAAAAGAGGTAGATTTTAGAGAAGAGTGTGAAATATTTCAAAGTGTTATAGTATTCTGGGCCTGACATCTATCTTTTGATTGTTGATACATCTTATTTCACTATAAAGATTGCATTTGAAAATATCTCATACTCCTTTAACAGTGATTTTAAAGTATTTAAAGGATATCTTTTAATATGCATGTGTTTTTCTCAAGTGTTGTTTACAGGTATATTGAATTTACATAAATGATATAATGTAGGATTCATATTGTGTCTTCCTTTTCTTCTAGTATACACTAAGTTTTTAAGATCAATCTATATTGCCAAGTTTATAACAAATTTGTACCTTCTAATTACTGAATAATTCTCTGTGATATGCAACACCATTTTTGTCTTTCTTCTCTCCCCATGATGGACACTCAGGTTACCTCCAAATGTTTACGAACTCAAATAATGCTTTGAACCAATCTACATGGAGTGTATAAGAATTTTCCAGGGATATACATCCCAGACTGGTATACTGTGGTATGTAAAAATATTAAAAAAATGTAATATGCAAATACATATACAAATGTATGCATTTACACATGTAAATATATCATTATATTTATATATTATATATGTAAATATAGTCAGATAGTGTTGGATGTCTTTCCAGAATTTCTGTCCCAGTTGTCTTCACTCTCATTAGCAGTTCATAAGGTGAGGGTCTCCATATCCTTATGAGCACTGGGCAATATCCAACTTTCTAATGATTGCCAACTTAAAAGCTTTAAGGTGATATCTTATTGGTGTCTTTTTTTACCTTTTTCTGGTCGCCAGTAATTTTGAATGTCTTTTGAAACTCTTTTGGGTATGTGGGGTTCCTCCTTCTGTACACTGCATGTCTGTTTCCTTTGTCCACTTTCTGTGAGCCTTCTCCAGCGGATTGTAGCAATCCCCTGCTGCTTTTAGATATTGACACCTTAGTTTAAGACGTTGTGCGTATTATCTTCTTCCCTATCATCCATTGACTCCTTTGCAAACTTCCTGAATTTCTAAAAATTAAGAGTGACAACCTCTTGCCTCGAAGACTGTGATTTTGAAGTGTTGTTGAAGAATCCCTTTAACCCAGCATATATTGGAGAAGGGAGAGTCTCTATCCGAGCCTGAGCAGAGACCTGGAGATATTCTCAGAAATGGCTTGATGGAAAGAAACTCACAGCCAATTCTTAAGTCCGTGTAGATGCCTCACAAAAAAATCTATCCCCTCTCCTCCTTGGTGGTAAAATATGCTTAAATATGGGAATAACAGCCAAAAAAGTCATTTCTCTTTGTGAATGAAATATTAAGGGGTTGTCTGTTGGAATTCCTCTTGAGCTGTGGCTTTCCCCATGGCGGGAGTCCCCTGAGCCATATTGGCACCCACCACTCCCATTCATTGAGAAGAACCCTTCCAAGAAATGAAGATGCTTCTATTGACTGTGTTTTCTAGGAAATATCAAAAACTGGAAGTCAAAGCTAAGCGTATTTGTATTTGGTCATTGTTATTATGGATATACTATATTCTATATAGAATATAGAATATATGAATATTCTATATTCATAGATCTTGGCATATATAATAATGCAAAAGAGAATGAAATATTAGAATGTTCTATTTCTAAATGAAGACTGGGAAAACATAAGCTCATGATGTTGTTTCTAAAATCTGAGACTATCTTTAGCTGATTTTTCTGGAGACCAAAATAGCATTACTATCCTAGGGCCTGCATGAAATGACTCCCTCAGTTAAGTTCTCATTTGGCATTGAGTACCCTAAGTTGGCGAAGGAAAGATATTATCCCCCATGAAAGGCTATACTTGATTAGTGAGACACAGAGACCAGGAAGATACATAGTTGAATGAAAAATACAGTAATGTAAGTTTAAGGGAGTTACTGTTGCCGATAACATGTTTAAATATAGAGAAGTTGCTTCTGCTATGAATGCTTCACTGTTTCATCTCCAGAGATTATTTCTCACATGTATGACAGTGCAGGTTTTTGCAAGCCTTTTAGCTTATAAAACTTGAGCTTTTTTTCTTTACATTCATTTTCCTACTCGCAGACATCCACATTTTATACCCGTTTCCTTTTGACTAAGCATGTCACAGGAAGTTACCCTAATCTACTGCCTGTCAGGGATACTGAATTACATAGCTCTATAACTTTGGCTTCCTTATGAGTTACTTAAATGGCATATCTTTTCAAAAGTGTCAAAAACACTGAAAGTAATGTTTCTCATTGCATTTCCTAATACCTATCATGGATTAGAATGTTAAAATAGAAATCTATAACTATCATTTCTACTCAAAATAATTTGGACATTTAAAAAATCCCAGATATAAGTTTGAATCCATAAGTAATTTTTTTATTTTAAATAGTTTAACATTTTTATCATTGATCTAAAAGTAGGGTTGGCATGTTAATAGACCCAATAAACATTTAGAAACTGGACTCTGTTCCTCCTGAAAAATGAGTATCTTCCAGGTACAGGAATACTTGCTAAAATGGTAACAAAATAAGATATTGTATTTTATCACAATGAACCCTGATCACCTGAGCTAATAAACTATGGTGAATTTTATTTTTTAATTATTTTTATTTTTTAATGTTTATTTTTTAGAGAGAGACAGAGCATGAGTGGGTGAGGGTCAGAAAGAGAGGAAACACAGAATCCAAAGCAGGCCCTATGCTCTGAGGTGTCAGCACAAAGCCCAACGCCAGGCTCCAACTCACAAGCTGTGAGGTCATGACCTGAGCTGAAGTTGGATGCTTGACCCACTGAACCACCCATGTGCCCCTTACCATGCATTTTAAAAGACCATGTATACCAGACTCTTACTAGGCCAAATTGAAGATCCTTTCTTACACAATACACAATGAAAATTACTTAGTCAAACATAGACTTATTCTGTGCCATTCAATTGCTTTCTTTCTTTCTTTCTTTCTTTCTTTCTTTCTTTCTTCTGTCTCTCTCTTGTGTGTGCAAAAAGATGATTTTATTAAAGCATGGGGACAGGACCCATGGGCAGAAAGAGCTGCCTCAGGATTGTAATGAGTGATTGATTATATACTTGGGAGGTAGGGGAGATAAAGTCAAGGGGAAGTTTCTAAAGGGACCGTTCACATGTTTTCAGTGCCTGATAAACATAACCACCACGAAATCCTAGTTTTCCACCATGAAACCCTAGTTCTTAAAACCCCAGTTTTTCCCTGACAGACTGCACAGTGAATGTCTTCAATAATGTTCTCTTGCTTGACAAAGACCTTTTTTTTTTTTTTTTAAAGATCTAGAGGTCTTTGTTATATTCCTTGATGCTCTTAAGTCAAGGTATTTTTTGTAATCATATAACACAGAAAAAGCAATATAATGATCTAAAAACTTTTAGTTTGGTCATCATTAAATACTTTAATTCTTTTTCCAGTGTTTTCAACCACAGTTTTTATCCACATGTTGATGGCACTTGTCATTGGAGAATCTTCAGTTGTTGTGTACTTTGCCATCTTTCTCAACTTCTCTGCCTCTCTTCACAGGAAACTTCTCCATGATGAAATTCAGCAGCTCAGATAATATACTGGCACTCAGATAATATATTGGCAATGAGGAAACTATTATGTTGTGCCCTTACAATACCACTGGTAATTATAAATAGTCAATGGGATTATGAAACTCATCAAAATAAGCAAGAGATAGTATGCATAATGACAACAAAAGGGATCATAGTTACGGAATGCTTACTATTGACTCATCATGCTGACTATGGAAAAAGTTTCCTGAAGTCAGTTCTTTTAATAATCCTCGGAGGTAGCCGTCATCCTGACCTGCATTTTAAAGATGAGGAAACTGAGGATAACCACGACAAAGACTAAATCTCTATTCTGAATGATTTCATGAACCAATTAGACAGGGAGAAAGCCTGATTCCCAAGGCCCCTTTATCTTGATAAAGTCCCAGTGGTTCACTTTTGCTTTTCCCTTGCCTCCAGAGATGTGTCTAGTAAGAAGTTGTTATAGCCGATGTCAGAGGTTGCTGCCTGTGTTCTCCTCTAGGATTTTGATGGTTTTCTGTCTTGCATTTAGGTCTTTCATCCATTTTGAATTTATTTTTGTGTATGGTATAAGAAAGTGGCCCACTTTCATTCTTCTGCATGTTGCTATCCAGTTTTCCCAACACCATGTGCTGAAGACACCGTCTTTTTTCCATTGGATATTCTTTCCTACTTTGTGGAAGATTAGTCGACCATATAGTGAATGGCTGCATTTAAAGATGAGTGTTGTGCGGAGCTTGATTGAGGACAGGGATGGCTAATTCCTGATGATGGGTTACACAGTCTTTCACCTAGTAACACATCCAATCTGCTTATCACTTTGGGAGCTATAAGCCATACAAAGCTCAGACTGAGAAAAAGTATGGCAGAGTCCTTGAGAAAGCCTAACCAATGAAGATGGGTAGAATGAATTATGATCCCTATACACTATAGAATATTCTAGTGCTGTTAAAATAAATAATCAAGTTATACCAGTTAATTTGAATAAGCCTCTAAGACTGGTATTGTTAAATGAGAAAGGTAAGATAAAAAAACAGTGTTTATAATGTATTTCATAGTTTATAAAGCAGAGAAACATCTCCCTATACATGTATATTTGTGTGTGTGTGTGTGTGTGTGTGTGTGTGTGTGTGAGATAAGAAAATTATAAACCAGGCGTTAACCTGAGTTACCCTAGCATGATGGTATGGTGGTCATGGTAGAGAATGTAGTTGGAAGAGGAAATAGAATGAAAAATAAGAGGGGCGCCTGGGTGGCTCAGTCGGTTAAGCCTCCGACTTTGGCTCAGGTCATGATCTCGCGGTCCGTGAGTTCGAGCCCCGCGTCGGGCTCTGGGCTGATGGCTCAGAGCCTGGAGCCTGTTTCCGATCTGTGTCTCCCTCTCTCTCTGCCCCTCCCCTGTTCATGCTCTGTCTCTCTCTGTCTCAAAAATAAATAAACGTTAAAAAAAATTTAAAAAAAAGAATGAAAAATAAGAGAACATTAGGGGTACCTGGGTGGCTCGGTCGGTTAAGCGTCCGACTTCGGCTCAGGTCATGATCTCACGGTTCACGAGTTTGAGTCCTGCATCAGGCTCCGTGCTCACAGCTCAGAGCCCAGAGCCTGCTTTGGATTCTGTGTCTCCCTCTCTCTCTGCTCCTCCCCTGCTTGCACTTTGTTTCTGTCTCTCTCTCAAAAATAAATAAACATTAAAAAAAACTTAAAAAAAAGAACATTAGATACTAAGAAACAAAAGTACCCCAGCATGTGCCCCACTTTTGTAAGATAATATACATGGGTTGTTATGGGCTGGATCGTGTCTTCCAAAAATGATACGTTGGAGTCCTAATGTCCTATACCTAAGAATGCTAGCTTATTTGGGGATAAGGCTTTTCCCATCAAGTTAAAGTAAGGGATAATCAAGTTAAGGTGAAGTCATCAGGGTGGGCCCTACTCCAGTATGACAGGTGTTATAAAAAGCAGAAAATTTGGGCACAAAAAAGACGATATGAGAAGACCTAGGGAGAAGTCGGCCGTCTACAGGCTGTGGACTGCCCGAGGCCAAAGGAGCTATGAGAGAGGCCTGCTTCAGGTCCTTCCCTCAGAGCTCTTGAAGCATCCAGCACTGCCAGTACCCTGCTTTCAGACTGCTAGCCTCCCCAGCCATGACACAAAAAGTTCTGTTATTTAAGGCACTCAGTTTGGGACATGTTTTTACAGCAGCCTTAGGAAACCAATACAGGGGTATATCCGTTCAAAAGACATTAGGGGAGAAAGAGGTAAAGTTTAACTACCTCCATTTGTGGGATCTTTAGGATACATTGTCAAGTGGAAAAAGAAACAGTATTAGGAAAAAAACAGCATTAGTATTATGAAAAAAGAAACAATATTAGGAAAATGTGGGCAGTGTGCTTGTATTGAAATGGAATAATTAATAGACAGGAGCTTTAGTACTTATCAGTGCAAACTTGGGGAAGTTACATCAGTTTTGTCATCCATTCAATGGGGCTAATGATGCCATCATATCAGGGTTGCGTGGGGGAATAAATGGACAAATGATGCACGCAGAGTTTTGATGCCTTCTTTGCTGCTCAGGACCTTGGCATTTGCTCTCTCCTATGTCTGCAAGGTTCTTGACATAGGTGACTCTTCATCCTACATCCTATATCACCTCGGATAGTTTCTCCTGACCATTAATTTTCCCCTTCATTTTTTCTATCACATAGCACCCAGTTTACCTAACTCATAGCACTTTTCCCAACCTCATGTTATTTCTTTGGTTTGTGATTTATTCTACTTCTCCCCCAGTCCACCTGCTCCATGAGGGCAAGAATTATTTGTGTTCTATTCACCACTGACTCTCCAGTGCTGAAGACATTTGTCAGGCACAGAAAGGCAATCAAGAAATATTGTTGAATGAACATCTGAATGGACAACAGTGCTCTGTACTGTATTTGCCACATAATAATTACAGAGCAAATATTGGCTATTTTTTCTTCTTCTTATTACTATAGGTGTACTAGAATCCACACGTGGGGAAAGAGAGGAAGATTTTTTCATTCTCCACCATCCCTATTCACCCCAGACCTGGGAAACACCCTTTTCCCTGGCACAGAGACAAAATTTGATCTGAGCCCTGTTTTAATTTCACAGAATCTATCCAAAACTACTATTAGGGAATTTTAAGGCAGGAAAATAGCTCACCAATAGCCTGCAGGTGTCCCTCCACATAATGGGACCTTATTTGGCCCAGGTAGTTGTCAAAGGCATAATTATGTTTAATATAAAATAGGAATCAGTGTTCCTTACCCAGAAATGTAGCCACATCCCATCTGGAGAATGATATGGTGGTTGCTGAGAAACAGTATATAGAAATAATAACTTTTGGACAGAATGTTAGCACAAAATCCAACAAAGATGGTCAGAAAAGGTGGCTTGGGCAAAATGGTGGTAGACCACGTGGCTTCAGAGCAGCTCAGTACTAGGCTTCGCTCAGTGATTTTTCTTCCTCCTGTAATTGATGCCAGGGACACATGACAACCAGGCACATACACCTACATAGCATGTCTCTTTAATACTCCTTGAAGGGTTCAAACTATGTCAAATTAAAAAAAAAATGTTTATTTATTTTTGAGAGACAGAGCGTGAGTGGGGGAAGAGCAGAGAGAGAAGGAGACAAAGAATCCGAAGCAGGCTCCAGGCTCTGAGCTGTCAGCACAGAGCCCGACGCGGGGCTCGAACCCACGAACTGCAAGATCATGACCTGAGCTGAAGTTGGCCGGCCACTTAGCCAACTGAGCCACCCAGGTGCCCCTGTCAAATGCTTCAAAACACTAGGTGATGGTTGGGGCCATAGAGATTTCAGACATTCCTATTTGCGCTCTTGTTGAGAACTTAGGCGACGGGGAGATGGCTACAGCACCAAGAACACCTGCTGGGATTCTTACCTATGCTTAGAGAATGTTGCCACCCCTCCACTGATCTGCCCATTCTTCTGATTCTGGAAAGACAATCTATCTAGCCTTACTTCTGTTTGACACTGCCTTAACAAGTTGAAAATTGTAACATTGTCCCTGCCTTCTTCAAGCTAAACATTCCAAATGATTTTGCAATGTTTATTTCACTGGAAAATAGAGGAGGAATTAGCCCTCAGTCCATTCAAGGATTGAATTCATTTAGAACCTGAGGGAAGAAGGTGTGGGGCTCCTGGTTTGTAAAGGTGCAACATTTGGCAGAATGGCCTTTACCAAAGCCACGCACAGGTCAGCTTCAATTCCTGAACCCTTCTTTGGATTTTCTAATACCTTCCATGGGCCCTAAGGTGGGTACTTACAATGAATCCAAATTGAAAGATCATGTGGACATTTTCACATATAAGTCCTTTCCACATAATCAAAATATTAATTTATGTATCATTCAAACATGTAAGTAGGCATTAAAATTGATTAGATGATTTATTGATTTCGTGGGGCAAAGGCATCTGCCAAATTGGCCTTGTATTCTAAATTTCATTTTAAAAATACACTTTATGGGGAATTTTGTCATAATTTAACTAGAATTTGCCAAATTGCATTCCACGCTTGTTGGTTTGCGAATTGGCCCAGATACACAGAAGCCAAGGAGAGACTGAAGAAAGAGGCAGGCCACTGCAGGTTGGTAGGTGACAGGTTTAATAAAGGGACTTACATATGAGGCTTGCCTTGGGCAGACACAAGATGAGTAGATCTCCACACTCACCCGCCAGGATCTTAGAAGTTTATGTAGTGGCCTTAACTGGGTTCTGTCACATGTACTGTCCAGATGGTCTCAGCAACACCTAATTCTATCAAGGATGCATCCTTGAACCAGCTCCTAGTGTGGGCACAGTGAGCAGAACATGCATTCCTAAGACAGGGGAGAGGGCGAGGCTTCCTATTGCCCAGGTCCAGCTGGCGGATCAACCAGTGGTCATGTCCTCTTGATGACCTCCTTTAACAATGATACACAAGTGGCTTTCAAGATATTACTACATGGGAATGCAAACTGGTATAGCCACTCTGGAAAACAGTATGGAGTTTCCTCAAAAAACTGAAAATAGAACTATCCTACGACCCAGCAATTGCACTACTAGGCATTTATCCACAGGATACAGGTGTGCTGTTTCGAAGGGACACATGCACCCCCATGTTTATAGCAGCACTATCAACAATAGCCAAAGTATGGAAAGAGCCCAAATGTCCATCGATGGATGAATGGATAAAGATGATATGGTATATATACACTGGAGTATTACTCGGCAATCAAAAAGAATGAAATCTTGCCATTTGCAACTGGAGGGTATTATGCTAAGTGAAATTAGAGAAAGACAAAAATCAGATGACTTCACTCTTATGAGGACTTCAAGAGACAAAACAGATGAACATAAGGGAAGGGAAACAAAAATAATATAAAAACAGGGAGGGGGACAAAACAGAAGAGACTCATAAATATGGAGAACAAACTGAGGGTTTTTGGAGGGGTTGTGGGAGGGGGGATGGGCTAAGTGGGTAAGGGGAACTAAGGAATCTACTCTTGAAATCATCGTTGCACTATATGCTAATTTGGATGTAAATTTAAAAAAATGAAAAATAAAATAAAAAGATAACAAAAAAAAGATATTAGTAGATATTCCTTGGGGAAAAAAAGGATATTATGATATTCCATGTTCCCCAGAATTTCTGATCTCCCCATCAGATCATGTGACAAAGGGTCCTTTAAAACTAGAGTTAGGAGCACCTGGCTGGCTCATTTGGTAGAGCAGGTGACTCTTGATCTTGGTGTCGTGAGTTTGAGCCCCATGTTAGGTGTAGAGATTACTTAAAAAAAACAAACTAATATTAGAAATTCTATACTATATTACTATCCTAATTTGTTTATTCCCCAGAAAAATACATTCTACATGAATTTCCTGGATGTACAAAAAAGGGGTTAAGATTAGTTTTACTGGTCAAAATACTTTCATGGTACTTTGTAAACACTGAATTCATATATTTAATATTTTCTAGACATAATACTTCACTACATATTATATAAAATTTTTCTTTTTTATTATTTTCCAATTTGCTTAGTACTGTTAATTCTTGGCATAATTTTAACACCAACTGTAATAATATTATGGCAGTATATTATTCTTTTTACTGCTTATTACATTTGAGATATAATAATATTTAATAGTTCTTTCTGTTTGTGCTTTTTAAACATAATTATATAATTCCTTAATATAGACTTTTTATGTGAATAATTTAAAAGTTTTCTTTTTAATTTTTTTTAATGTTTATTTATTATCGAGAGAGAGAGACACACACACAGAGCATGAGCAGGGGAGGGGCAGAGAGAGGGGGAGACACAGAATCCGAGGCAGGCTCCAGGCTCTGAGCTGTCAGCACAGAGCCCAATGTGGAGCTGGAACTCACAAACTGGGAGATCATGACCTGAGCTGAAGTTGCTCGCTCAACCAACTGAGTCACCCAGGCGCCCCAATAATTTAAAAGTTTTACACACACACACTTACATACCCTCCTCTTGTTATGAATTAGTGGAACACTTAAGTTAGTAAGACGCTAAAGGGAAATACTACCCTTAATAAAACAAAATATACCAACAAAGTTTTAGGAAAAACAAACAAACCATGAAGGTCTTCTGCATCTCAGTTTAAAGTGCAGACAACTGAATGCCTCTAAAGTTAAACAAATTCCCTAGGAAACAATAAAAAACAAGTGCTTTGGAAATTTAACTATTAGCTTTTCTAATCATTCTGGTGTTTATTTATTTATTTAATCAAGATGGTAAATTAAAAACCCAACTTGGAAGCTACACTTTGCTGATGGTATGAAAGTGTTCTTGCTCTTTCCTTGGAGGAAAGGTATTATATAAGTGCCCCCAAACAAATGGATTTCATATTCTATACTTTCCATTTTCCTTGAACATTGTAAACACATCGGGGACCATTTGAAATACAATTTTGGTGGTTTATGCAGCTGGACCATCTTTATGGGGAAACCATGTTTTTGGAAAAAAATTTTTTGAAGTTTATTTATTTTGAAAGAGAGCAAAAGAGCACAAGCAGGGGAGAGGAAGAGAGAGGGAGAGAGAGAGAATCTGAAACATCATGGAGAGAACCTGATGCGGGACTTGAACTCACCAACTGTAAATCATGAACTGAGCCAAAATCAAGAGTCAGACACTTAACCAACTAAACCACCTGGGGGACTTGTAAACCATCTTGAATTGAAGTTCTTTTGGTGTTTTGGTATAAAATTACTTTTGAATGGGTCTCAAGATGGATTTATCATTATTAAATCATTAAATCACAGTTTGATAAGGAGTGAGGAGTTTCCCAGGAGGTGGGAGTTTTCATTAGAAAGCTGAGAAAGTCCTGGAAAATGAGTTGGTCACCTTACTTTCAACCATCTTCTGAATACACCCTGGGGAATTTGAGTCAAGTCATGATCTAGAACTAGTTGAATCAGTCTTCGCTTCAGATTAAGTTGGGTAACAAGAGCCTTTATTATCTTTAAGGGGGAAAAAAGTGTTACTCCTAGTTGCCATAACTTACATCATCTTCTCATTTTTCTCTGGGAAAATTCCAATTCTCAGTTTGTCAACATGGCATATCAAGTACCTCACCATCTGGCCTAGGACTTCTTCTTTGTCCTTCCCTCCCTTCTCACACGACCCCACCAACCCCAACCACACACTCCTTAAGATACTCCAAACCTGCGGAACTTTAAGGCATTCTCCTTCAAGACCTGACACACATTATTCTTTCATCCAGCCTCCTTCTTTCACTCTCTCCCCTGCTTCCCTCTATTCAGCATACTTTTTGTAAGATAGCTCAAGTATCATTACCTCTGAGTAATTGTTTTCGTCTTCTTCAGGAAAAGCTATCTCCTCATCCTTTAAGCTCAATGAATGTTCAGTTTATATCTTCATAATATAATTGATCATGTAGTATTCCAAATACATTTAATTTAAAAATACCTTCTTTATTAGATATTTCTCAAAAACAGTGACATGACTTATTTTTATCTCCAGTGCCTAATCTCTTGCCTGATGCACAATAATATTTGTCAAGCGATCATCTTAGATTGATATACTTTTTATTTTTTTATAAACAAATGAGAAACCTGAGGCTCAGAGAAATCAAATGATTTTCTCTTTATTGATAATTAGGAAGCTACAAGGGCAGGGCTTGAACCAGTCATCCAACTCTAAAGACAATGCATTCATTACCACTTCTATTGTATACATTGATTGCCAATAGGACACACTCTCACCTCCCAGGGAAGAATTCCTGAAAGGGTCAGGAGAAATATATTTCAAGAGAATGAGAAAGGAAGTCCATTGCCTTTTGAGGCAAAGATCTGAACCACAATAGAATTCCTCAAAGGGATAATCGTCCATTTGGATGAGAATGATTTTGTACTAAAAGGAATCCTTTTTTTCTGTCTTGCATATTTCAGATAAACTTAGACCAGTCTTATTGATTTAGGTCCACTTGCTGTGCCTTTGATTACTTTAACCAGTATATATCTCAAAACAAATCTTAACATAAACTGAAATAAGATTTTGTTGGTAATATCCTTTGTGCATATAGAGGGAGACAGCTCTTCTGATAAATCAGACCATTCAATTAACATCAATTTAAATTAAAGCCCATGGTTTTGTCACTACTTATAAGGTTCAGTTTGGTAACATACTCTACTTTCTTCAATCAATTTGATCTTCGAAAATTAAGGTAAAAAATCAAAAGATTATCAATGTGTAGCACTACATGTACCTCAAGCCAATTTTAAGAGCTAATATTTTGTCTGAAATGTAGATAATTTCAGGAAATATAGTCAATTTTTAAAATATTGAATTAGTGGTGAATTTTCACTGCTTTTAATGAGACATCAATGTTTCTTGTTTTGCTGGGATTTATTCTGTGTGCCTGGAACAAATTTCCAGACTTTTCAGATGCTTTGTTTCTCTCGCAATTAGAATAACTAGGTACTTAGTTGTCATGGAAATACTCCCCTCTATAAAAAATTTTAAAACAGAAGCTTTCTTGATTTGTCTCTCTTTGCTGAGCAGGCAATTACAACTGCTACCTTTATCCTCCTTTCTTTGTGATTTCCCCAGTACCTACCTATTGAGATTTTTGTGTAGCAGTTTCATGGTGCCTGATCTCTAGATGAAAATGTCTCTTCATTCATGAGAAACGGTAATAATATTCAGATGGTGTTCTAAGCTTTTAGTAGTTGACAACAATCATTGAAAAGGTGCAGATGTGTAGCTGTGGCATTGTTATGTTGGCTGCTTTTAGTGTAATTCAATCGCAGAATATTCTAGTAGTTACTTGGTTGTAGGCAATTGTGCTCCCCAAGGTAAATGATGGCTGGTCTCAGCAGCCACACACTTAGCTGGCACACGTAGGGCAGAACCCTAATCCCACTCATCTCAGTGAGATTTCACCCTTACTATTTGGCAGGTCAATCGATAAATATAAGTCGACCCTTGAACATCAGTGTGAACTGCACAGCTCTGCTTGTACTTGGATTTTTTACAGTACAGTAAATGTATTTTCTCTTCCTTATGATTTTCTGAATAACGTTTTCTTTTGTCTAGTTTACTTTGTTGTAATAATACAGTCTGTGATACATATAACATACAGAATATGTATTAATGGGCTGTTCATATTATTGGTTAAGGTTTCTGGTCAATAGTAGGGTATTAATAGGTAAGGTTTTGGGGAATCAAAAGTTACATGCAGCTTTTTGATTGCAGAGGGGTCAGTGTCCCTAACCCCCATGTTGTTCAAGGGTCAACTGTATATCACCTGTGAATTTCTCAGGATAGACACTGTTAAAACAAGACAACAGGCCCAAAGTGAAGTCACTAATGCAAAGCACCATGTCACCAAACTGCAACTTAATTACAGTTTTGGCCTCTCCCAGAAATGGAAAGTGACCTTGCCGTAATCAATCTATTTTTTTGCCTGTTATACTTCCCTGTTCTCTTTCCTTTCTGCCTATAAAACTCTTTCAGTTTGTATAGCTCCTTGGAACTCCTTCCTACCTCCTAGATGGGATGTTGCCTGACTTATTAATTGTTGATAAAGTCAGTAAGATCTTTGACATTTAGTGAAGTTGATTTTTGCTTTTTAACAGCACTTAATAATTATTTGTTCAATGGATGGAAACAGTAGATTCTGATCCTTTATTCTGAGGTGGGGAGTGGGGTTGAGGTTGGTGAGGCGTTGATCTTACAGAACTGTGGTTTAGTAAAAAGAGAATGGAAATGTAACCCATTAGTTTTCCTGTATCATTTAGTTATATATTTACTGAGTACCTACAAAATATAGATACTGTGCTTGGTGCTGAAAATTCAATGGTGTCGTCATGGTTGTGAGGCAATAGCTCAGCATAGTGCTTACAGGTACAAGATTTGGAGCCAGCTTAGGTTCAAATATAGACATTTTCATTCATTAACTCTGTGGCCTCAGTTTTCAATTTCCTCTCTTGTAAAACTGGTTGCACCTACTTCATAGGGTTGCTATGGGGATAGAATGATGCCATATTTGTAAATATTTCTGAACAGTGCCTATAACATAATAAACACTGTGTTTGTAAAATATAAATAAAATAAGACAAAATATTGACCAAGAGAGACAGTTTCTACACTCATGGAGTTTGTGATCTTGGCAATAATTCTTCATTGGCTAATATCATTCCCAGGGTACAGTATAAGCACCAAATAAAACATGTCCCCAAGGCAGCTTTTGATAGAGTAAATAAGAGAAGAACAAGGGAAAATTGAACAGGAGAGAGTGTTCATCAGCACTGAGATGCTCTCCAGTTAAGCACCCATGCAATTTCCTCCTATCTTCCCCAGGCTCTTGAAGGGAGGGAAATACAAGTAGATTATAATGAGTGCACAAAAATAAAGGTATGAATCACGGAGGTGACCTGGCGGGTACAGACACATCTCATTCAATGTAGTCGATGTCTTTGTAGATACACCAAGGGTCTTTGAATCAAATTATATTTCCAATGTCCCAGGAGCATTTGTTGTTTAAAAGAACCTATGGTAAATCCATTTATAAGAGGACTAACCATTAACTTATTTATTTATTTATTTATTTATTTATTTATTTATTTATTTAGTATTTATTTAGTTTTTGGCTTTTGCATTGGATTTTGAAGTCATATTTTATGAACTAGTTTTTCCTGGTGTAGATTACCTTATAATTGGATTTTTTAAAACTTTCTGAGATCAGGTACTCTGTTTATCCTACCAATATGAGCATTTGACATGAAGGCATTCACAACTATTTGTTGAAATGAATATGACTAGAGTATCATCTAAAAATATGAAAATTTTCAAAAAATATGAAATATGTGAAAGTTTAGGTTATGTTATTAAGCAGTAAATTTCTCTTCAAATTTATAATGACTAAAAAATGTTCTAGAAAAAAATTCAAAGATAGAGAATATTTTAAAAATTAATTGAACACAAATGTGTCATCTCTAAGTTACATAAGGAGATGAGCCTAGGCAGCAAAGTCTCAAGAGTCACAGCTATCCCTGATTTTATCCCCTTCTTTCCTTCTTGGGCTGCTAATTTCTTTCTTTTCATAGCACCACTTGGCTACTTAATATTCTGGAATTAATTCAGGGGCACAGCATGTGGATCTAGATTCCCTTCATATTAAAATAAAACCCCAAGAGAAAGCTTGAGTCCCCATGGAGAGGGAGACCAAGAGCCCCACACATTGTTGGGACTCCTGTAGAGACTCTGAAGTTGAATGTAGTTTTCAATCCAACAGAGTATTCAACTCTACTCACTACTCTCATATATTTCCCAATTGAACTCTCTTTCCTGAGATTCACATGGCCATTGAAAACTTGTTCAGACTATTGGAAACTTTTTCTTACCACTATACATTCTCTAGCTCCTGACATACCTAAGTCAACAGAAGAGTTCATCCCCGGGGGGGAAAAAGTAGAAGCCCTCGTATAGAAATCCTTTGAAATTCTTATTGCCAAAACTCATTGCATGGACACCCATGCTTCTCATCCCCTCTGCTACAATTGTGGCCTTTTTCTTAAAAGACATCTGTGTAACAGCTTTATGGATCATATGTTGGTCTGCTTCTTTAAGAAAATTTCCACAGTGATTATTTCTTTCTCTTCATTTAACTATCTTTGACTTATTCTTCTGTACTAGTTTCTTCTTAACAACATTAGAAATTCCTACCACTCAATTTCTTCTTAGCCACAAAAAAAGGCAATGATTTTGGACTCCATGCCTACTTTAGTTATAATTCCTGTATTCACTGCTAACACAGCCAAGAGCCTTTGACGAGTTGTATATTCTCTCTCTTCTATCTTTTTCTCAATTGAAGGTAACTGATTTTCCTCCAGCCACTCTAGTAAAATGTTTTTCCAAGGATACCAATGATGACCTTGTCACAGATCCAGTGGAAAAATTTCAGTTGTTATCTTGCTTGATTTCCATGCAGCATGTGACATTGTTGACCTCTTCTGAGGCATTTTGGCCTTGGTTTTCCTTACTTTGCACTCTTGGATTTCCTTTCTACTTTTCTCTGTCTCCTTCCCCTTAAATACTCTCTAAATGTTGCTGTTTGTCTTTCTGTGCCCTTGACTTTTATTCGTTAATGGTAAATACTGACTCTCTTCTGTATGCCAGGCACTGTCTAACACCTGCTTCACTTCTTTCTCTGGACACTGTCCCTACTAATGCCATCCATTTCCATCACTTAAATTATCATCTGTGCCAAGTGTTGCCAGATATAGCAAATAAAAATATGATTCATAATAAAAAATTATTCATTGTTTATCTGAAATCCCAATTTAATTGTGCATCATATATTTTATCTGGCAACCCTAACTGTATCAGAAGTCACAAACTCAAATGTCTTCAGGAGCCAGTTAGTTAATAAAAAGTATAAGAAAAATAATGATGGGGATTAGGGTCAACTAAAGAGCCCATGTCCTATCAGAAGACCTTCAAATTCAATTCCTTTCATGCATCTGGAGGCAAACAAATCAGGTCTAAGGGCCCCATCTCATCTAACACTATATGTTTGAAACTTCTAAAGTCTATGTGCTAATGATTCCTTCCAGTCCTGTGTATACAAGTGTTTTCTAGATATCACCACTTGGATATTCTTCTGGTAACTCAAGATGTATGAAAATAAAGCCTCTATGCAATAGCCAGAGGTATCAATCTATAATACAGTTTGGATCGTGCCACTTTCCTATTTAAATCTTTAACCTATTTTGTATTGCTTTTAAGATAAAATATAAACTCTCTGATAGGGTTTATAAGGAGTTTCATGTGTCCTTAGGTTAGTGCCCTTACTGTCATCTTTTGTCATTATCATCCTCATTCCTACCACTTAATGCTTAAATCCTAACCAAACAACCCACTAACCTCAACAGACCATTTCTGAGACTCTGCTGGTGCCCTTCTTTCTGCTTGGAGTCCTTCTCTCTGTGAATATCCGCTCTACCTACCTCTGTTGTCATGTGACTTGCTTTGGTGAATGAGATATGAACAGAAGGGACATATATAAATTATGGAAAGAAATATTAAGGAAAGTGCATGCTCTGCCATACCTGATTTTCTCTAACTCTGTGGTTGTAAAAGCGTATGTTTTGCTTGGGTCCACAGGACACATGAAAGGTAAACCATGCTTCTTTGGGTTAGTGCCTATACAGGGCCAGTTCCTGATTGAGTGTACTGCACATCATAGATGTTTGGTACAAAGTCTCAATTATAGTCACAAACAACCAGAAAAAAAAGTTTTGTATCTCTCCATATTTTTAAAATATAATAGACTTTGTTTTCTTCCAGCTGAATAGACATGTGGGTCAACCTATGTATTGGTAAATAGATTTATTGTTTGAGCTCAAACAGTGTTTAGTAAAGATAACAGTTCTATGTGAACCAGAAAAAGAAAGTGCACACATTAGTAACCAAAGGAATACTGATTTATTTGCTTTCCTGTGTTACTGTTACAAAGGAAAAAGTATTTGTGTATAATGGGGCATTCTGTTAATGAGAAGGTGTGCCTTAGAGTAAACTGGATAAATTCTGATGCCAAATTGTGAGAATTTTCTTCATTATGGTTAAGTCCTTCCTATACCTGTTTATCTACAACATGTGATGCTATCAACTAAGTTACAGTGATTGACTCATTTATTATCTAACTTTCCTGAATTTCCACAATGTGCAGAGAAATTTTTTTATGAGGACCCCCACAATAAGGTGATGCAGACTAAAGAATATTATTCAATGTCTTTTAGAACTCTGATCTGCAAACCCTGCTGATCATCAGACTTGATGGGGAAGATATTCACACACGAGATGCTCCAGTCCCAGTTTAGATCTTTTGAAGTCTTGGAGCTGGAAACCACTTATTTGAAGCTTTTCCTCCAGAGGAGCAGATGAAAAGCTTAGGGGCACTGATATTTCAAGACAAGATACAGTTTCATTATTAAGCAGCTTTCATTGTCTTTGGATAATGATAATCTCTCTATCAGTTAAAGAACTAAAAAAATACATGAAGAATTAAAACAATGGATAGTCATTCTGTCAACTGAGAAAAAAATGTTCAAATTTGGTAAAAAGTCTGTCTTTGAGATGAGAAGCAGAATAAAGATTTGTGATGTACTGAAGAGATTGACTTCATCACCAAGGTGGAGAGTGAAGTAGTAACAGGAAAAGAGATTCTTTGACTCACTTAAAAATGAACAAATCTTTAGTGAAAATC
Organism: Panthera uncia; assembly: GCF_023721935.1. Classification (NCBI taxonomy): domain Eukaryota; kingdom Metazoa; phylum Chordata; class Mammalia; order Carnivora; family Felidae; genus Panthera; species Panthera uncia. The sequence continues at coordinate 16,903,897 of NC_064811.1, read as the reverse complement.
TAGTGGGTGCTGGAACCTCAGTGTGAATCATAGGGGACCTCAAGATGAGAGAGTGTACTTCAGCAGGAAATTGACTACACAGGAACCAGACAGACATGAGTTCAAATCCCAGCCCTGGCTTGCAAGAGGCATGACTGAGTGAACAATTTAACCACTGTGACACTTCAGTTTTCAGTCTATTTAATGGATGTACTTTCTCTCTCGTAGTATTAATGTAAAAACCACATGGTACAAAATATATAGTACAGTACCTGACTCACCGGCAACCTGATTTTTAATTAGGATGCAATCTTGAAAGAGTCACACGAAGAAGATGTACATAATATATAAGTGATTTCAACACAAAATAATAAGCCCTACTGTGTATTGTAGCAGAGCAAATTGGAGATAAATGATGAGAGGAGGAACACCTAACTGTGTCACTCACGAGGGAAATGGCACCAAGTGAGATATGCCACATCGGGTATACTTGGAATTTGTGGTAGGCAGAATAATGGCCACCCAGGCCTTGCTCCCTAGATTCTACAAATGTGTTCCTTTATATGGTAAAAGAGATTTATGATTGTAGACAGAATTAAAGTTGTTAATCACTGACATTAAAATAGGGAGATTATGCAGGATTACCTGGGAGAGCCCAATGTAATCACAAGAATCCTTAAACACACAAGGAGGCAGAAGAGTCAGTGTCAGAGTGATATAGTGTGGGAAAGATTCCACCAGACATTGCTGGCATTGGATGGAAGGAAGCCGGCCACAAGCCAAGGAAAACAGAAGGGCTCTAGAAGCTGGAAAAGGCAAGAAAATGAATTCTTTCCTAGAGCCTTCAGAAAGAAATGCCACACTCCAACACCTTGATTTTAGCCCCATAAAACTGATTTCAGACTTAGGACCCCAGAACTGCAAGGTGATACAGTTGCATTTGGTTAAGCCACACATTTATGGTGATTCGTCTCAGCAGCAGTAGAAAGTCAATACAGAACTAAAGAGCTGTTCCTCCTGAGTGGGGCTCTTTAGCCCCACAAGTACATGGGGTTGTGAGACACTGTGGCTGGTGGGAACAGTGGCACTTCTGTATGTTTAGAGCACAGTGGCAAGTAAGTGAGTGTTAGGATGTGATCAAAAACCAAGAGCAGGGAAGAGATTATGGAATGACAGACACATCCTTCAGAGGAAGGTGGGCTTTATCCTCAAGGCACCAAGGAATCCTTGAAGGGCTTTCACGATGAATGAAGAAGATGACAATCCACAAATGAGAAGAAACCATTGAGAGTGAAGAAATTTAAGTTGCTTCATTTAATGTACCAAAAATAGATCATTATTTCTTTTGGAGATGTGATCTGAGTAATAAACCTCACCCCATTTCTTAATTCCAAGTTTCGTCTTCTGCTGTTTTCTGGAGTATGTACTGAAATGTTCATTTGCATTATTTTAATACTTTGCTCCCTTATTTACGTGCCTTAGAGAAAGCATCATCCTAATATAGAACCAGATACAATGCAGTGGCATTTTTATTTTCTCTTTCATTGCTCCCTTTTGATGATCAGATGTCATACCTAGAAGTGGAGTCTGGAAGCTAACTACCCTCTGTGCAGTGCTGAAATAATCAAGGAGAATCATCTCACAGGCTGGCTGCACCATCAGTTATCTTTTTTACTGAAGGGAGAGAAGTGTGCATTGTGGTGTAGAAGAAAAGGTGACCCCAGAAACAAAAGAATTTTTCATCCTTTCACTCAATAGATTTTTAGTGAGGTGCTATTTTGTGCTAGGCACCAAGCCTGGCACTGGGTGTCTACTGGTGAAAAAGCCAAATGTGATTCTAGTCCTCTAGGACACTAGTGTGTGTGTGTGTGTGTGTGTGTGTGTGTGTGTGGAGATGGATATTAAGCAATTACTTGCAAATAATATATATTTACAGTTCATGGCAAATGCTGGGAAAGAAAGGAACAGGGGATTTTGAGAGAGAGAGAGGGAAAGGAATAGGAAGATGGGGATGTGTCCTTTAGCCTGGGCACTCAGGAACTTTCTGAGGAAGTGATATTTGCAGAGAAACCTGAGGTTGGGAAGGGACAACTCAGCGATAGAGAGCAGAACTTTCCCAACAGAAGGAATATTGTGTGGAAGGTCCACAACTGAAAAGAAGGCCCTTGAGCTTGAATAAGTCAGGGGCTGGGGGCACAGACCTTGAGGAGGCCAGGACGGTCAAGTGCCCACAGTCTCCTATAGTCTTGACTACAACTGGAACTCAATGGGCAATCGTGGTCAGGTTGCTCAAAATTTCTGGACTTGTGGTACTTTGTAAAAGGAATTGATTAAACTTGGTGTTCTCTAATACCCCGAATCAAAAGCAAAAGAATGATTAATTGATTCCATCGTCACATAAAGAGTAAAATGATAAAGGGAATGTCTGTTTAGATTATTGAAAAAGCCTCAGGTTTTAGCAAATATTTGTTGAGGACTTAATTTATGCGGTGTGCCAGGAGGAGCATGAACAGTGAAATGCATCAGCATCTGCTCTCTGGGAGAGGCTGTTACTTCTGTTGTGCTCTTGTGGCTCCGTAGGCTGCTCGGTAGGAAGAGTCCCCAAATACCACCACCCACAGACCACTTTTAAGGGATCACTGAGGAGCTCAGCGCAGCTTCTGAATATCACAAACCTACCCTAAGACCTCAAGATGTTGCTTCTGACTTCTTAAGCCTCCTGCCCACAGGCTAGATACCATCACCTTGGTTATGCCACACTTGTGAGAGTATGGGGAGGGTTTGGCCGGACGTCCGTGGACACTCTGGGGCTCAGCTTCCCTTCCCAAATCTTGTTTTCAGAGTGGAGAAGGTGAAGAGCTAGGAAGACCCGGTCAGTGTGGACTTGACACACTCTGTAAATTTCCTGCAGTGTCTGCTGTGGGCAGAGGATTTAAAATAACTAGATACAGCAGAGGATGATTTCTGGAGAAAACCATGTGATTCTCTCCAACACCTAAACACATCCCAGAAAAAGAGAATCTGGATGGTGGGTGGAGAGACTGCTAACTGAAATGCCTAGAGAGTGTGTGTTCCTTGACATAAAGAGGGAGAATTTAGCTTGAGATTATTCAGACAGGAATGTCAGGATCTAAAGTTAATCTTTGACATTCCAATTTGTCTTGCCCCATTTTCATGCCCGTCATCATGTGGCAGGAGGGAACAACGTCCAGCTGCCTCTGTGGCTAACTTCTGCTTGAAGCAACCTTTGAAATGGAGCCTTTGTTCTTGTTGTTCATTGTTAAATGATTGCCACGTATGGGGAAATTAAGAATAGCATTTCTGTAGCAGTCCTCACTTGTGTTCTTGTCAAGCTAAAGAAAGCTCTCGTTAAATGGATACGAGGTGACTTAGGCGAGGTACAGCCCTCTGCGGCTAATGTCTAAAGTCTTAGTTGCCATTTGGCTTTCTTTGTCTTTACAGTTTTATTTGGTGAAATGTTAACTTTCTTAGTATAATTTCTTAATTGCAAATAAATATGCTTCTGGGGAGGAAAACAGTATTGTGAGTAAAATTAAAAGTCAATATATTAGATGTATGAGAGCAAATGAATGTTAATGAAGGCAATTTCTTTAATATTATATGTATAGAATCTCTCTGTGTATATATCTATATTAATATTTAATATATATTTATATAATATGAATATATATTGTCCATATGTAACATGGAGGTTGGTTTATTTTTAATAAGAGCTAGGACTAAAAAAATTACAAAGACCTCATGTTGCTATTTTAAAGTTGCAACTAGATGTTAGATTTTGATGTCTCAAAATTTGATCATCCTGATTGATAACTATTAATCTAATTTATTTTTTGATGACATCTTCCTAGATTTTAAAAACTAGTTGTCACAACCCGGATGAACTTATCCACAATAAGTGCAGAACCAGCGAAGAAGGAAGAAAAGCCAGGATGAGGCAAGTTTGTGCTTCAGCAAACAGAGCTTCGGCTCGGGTCCCCAAGAAAGTTGTCAGAAGATCCACACAACCACATCTCATGGGACTCAGGGAAGCTGGGTCTTGAGTTAGGGATACCAGTAAGAGTCTTTAAAATGGATTGATACATGACGACATGTATAGAGTAAGATCTGGTAAATCATAGTCTGGGTATTAATTGCTCATTCTTTCCCTTTTTTCGAAGTATTTCTGAGATGGGACTGCCTCCCGAGAAATACAGTTGCATTTAACCCTGAGGATAATCTGATCTTTTTATGTACTTTCGTGATAGTTCTATTGATTGTTTCCTCATCTGAGAGATAGATGGAAATGTGGGAAACATGTTAGAATTTGCAGCTGGCTTTTTCTTTAGTCCATCATGGAGTCATGTGCCCTAGTGGGAGGAGGATGGGGCATTGACCTTCCCCAGTAGATACTGCAAACATTTGTTCATTATCATCCAGTTACAGAGAATACTGAGAACATAGCTGTACTTCAGAAGAAAAAAAGTCTTTTCTTTCCCTGAGGAACAGGGAGGGTTCTGATATTTCTGCTGCTCATAATTTGGGCCAGGTGTGATCAGAACCTTCCCGATCATCCATCAAATTTCAAAGTTAGAGACGAAAGGATAATAAGGGCAGGGATATAAGATATATCCTGGATTGGGGCCTGGGTGGGAGGGACTATGGAAGGAGGCTTTTAATAATCAGGGTCCTGGAAAGTAGTCTGAAGGCAGTGCTGCGTACCGGTGCGTATCCGGCGGACCGAGAGGGTTTGCTGTGGGCATTCAAGGCCAGATCCGCCTTCAGGACTTTATCCATCTAAGCCTGTGAATGGCATCTTTTACTGTCTGCATCTAAACCAACGGGGCAGCCCCTCAGGAAAGAGAGGGACCATCAAGGGCCACTCAGAGAGGGCAGTCTGCAGTAAGAGCAAGGGGAACCCTGAAACTCAGTGGGGTGCTGGGGAGAGCCATCTGCACAGAGGTTGAGCTGAGCATGCCTCAACAGGAGCAGTGGGGTTTGGATGCCTCTGATAAGGCTTCTTGCCCTTCCCTGAATAGCTTCAAAGCAGCTTTCCACAAACCCTCTTCTTGCTACACACACAGGTAGTGTGCTGATCAGACTCAATAATACTCCAGGTAAAGCTTACAAAGTGTAGCCCTTTTACTGTGTGAAAATAGCAAAGTGTTCTGGTCTGTGTGTTGTGCCTTCAGGAGTAGAAGAGAGGACAACCCAGAAACGACAGAGAACCATTTGTCCTTTTTATTCAACAGGTTTTATATTAAGTCCTGTTTTTCTCTAGGCATTGAGGCTGGCATTGGATATCCATTTGTCCGAAAACCAAATTTGATTCCAGTGCTCTTGGAGACTCCAGGTGTGTGTGTGTGTGTGTGTGTGTGTGTGTGTGTGTGTGTGTGTTTTGGGACATGGTCATTAAACAAATACACACACAATATTTATTCATATTTGTGATGAATCCTGAGTAGGAAATTCATATTTGTGATGAATCCTGAGTAGGAAAGGAACAAAATGCTTTGAGAGAAAAGACAATGGGGGCAAAAGAGAGGGTGGAGCTGTCTAACCTTCCACTGGGCCGTCAGGATCTTTGCACTCACGAAGCATCTTTTCCTGTTAGAATGTTCACATTGTGCTTCTTGGCTCTATTATAATTTTATGCACTGCTGTTCGTTAGTTAAAAATGACCTTTAATCCCAAGCACGGTTTGCACTCATTTCTAACAATCTAAAACCATTGCATTTTCATTGGTTACCAAAAACAATGATTACGTTTTACTCTTACCATCTGCTTAGTTATTGATCCTTGATGATGTGCCATTTGCTAAATTTCTATTAATTAAAAAAATAATGTTCTCCTGCCCACCTAGCATCACAAATGGTCTCATCAGCCTTATTCTTTTGATGAAACTTACTGTAAGCCCCATGGGCCTTTAATTCATTGGACAGATGGATCATTTTAAATTGTTCTAAGATCTAACATATAAAGACATGCAAATTACTAAGGTCTTTTTCACACACCATCACATTTAAACCTCATTTCTTTGTATAGAAGACTTGCTACTCCCATCTTACAGAAGAGAAAACTAATGGTCGGAGAAGTTAAATATCAACTGAAAGTTAGACAAATATCTCTGGCAAATGTAAAAACCCACCTCGCCCAGCCCTCGGGTCAGTGATGGCTTACCTTTTGGTTCCACTTTCTCTGCTTCCTATGCAGGTTTATTTTAAAGACCAGTTAACTTTCACACTTTGATTATTCTCTTTTTGGACTCATTTCTCTTTATCAGTTTAGCTGGTGATTCCAGATTATGAACTGCTCAATGGAGCCAGTTGCGTTGGTAAGATACTTCATCTCTCTTTACCTCACTGTTTTCTTCTGTAAAATGGGCACTTGGTAGCACCTTCCTCATGTAAGTACTAAATGAGATAATTCATATAATATATATCATATATGATATATATTTAAGATGTTTTCAAAAGTTCTGCATAAGTGTTCAGGAAAGGCTAGTTTAGTTTTTAATCTTGATCTCTCAATATTACAAAGCCAAACATGGCTTTGCAATGTCTAAATAGGATAAAAGATGCTGATATTCAAGAAAGAATGCTACACATTATGGGCTATCTCTTATTCAGTATAGATCCCTCACCCCTTAAATGCCATCAAAACACCCAATCCTAAAAGCATATGAACTGGATAAGAAGGAGCTGAGTCATGGGATCTTGACATCTGAAAAAACTCCAGATTCCACTTGCCAAAGTCTGTGTTGAAACTCTTCTTTGGAGGGTTCCCTCAGTCCCTGATTTACCTTCAGAATGACTCTGAATAGTTCAGATAGAGACTGGATTTGGACTGCTGAACTGGCCCCATCATCAAATGCTGGTTTCAGTAAGTGCCCTGGCTCAGAAGTCATAGGCAAGGGACACTACCTACCACTACCCAACCCCCGCTTTTCCAGAAAAAAAAAAAAGGGATAAGACAAAAATACCCCTTCTTTCTATTCAACTTGTCTTCAGCTTCTGACCCTTTTATTATTTATTAAAACATCTCTCCAAGTGATGCCAGTGGATGCTTAAATTGCTATGTTTTAGAAATGCTAGCCAAAATGGTAAAGGCAAAGTTGGAACAATTGATTAAAAGGAGATGTTTGAATCAGCAGGTATTTATGACATTCCTACCCACTTTTGTCCTAGGAACTCAATGGACACTGCATGTATAGAGGAAAAAAGCAACGTCTGTGAATTTGGTGACTTCTGACTCTGCATGTTGGCTTTGCCAATGATCAGACTTGCGATCTCAGGGCACTGCTGTAAAGGTGGGTATCTTCACTTGTTACAGGGAAATCTACTACCTTGTATGTGGTTGTTAAATGTAATAAAAAGTGCCAATTACATAACTTGGCATATGAGAGGTGCTCAAAAATGATACCTCTTATTATTATCTGGAAATACCAAGCATACGTAACTATAGTCTGAAAAATAAACGATGTAAATATTCAAAGATAAATCTTAAATATGTGAACAGAGTTGCTTGTTAACCTTTGTAAGAAGGTTGCTCATGACCTCTTTGCTCCTAAATATAATGGATAAATTATTTTAGGCCTCTGTGTACTTGACATCTTGTTACCTCTTGTTGCTGTAGCCACTGTCTCCCTGGAAAATTCTCTTTTCTTGGTTTCCATGGCTCAAGACAGGCCAGAATTCTGACAAAATGCATTTGAAAACTGGCTCCAATCCTGTGCTGAGTTCTGGTTCTTCAATAGGACAGACTACTGTGATTATCTTCTACAGGAGGAGCTATGAGGTAAGGTAAGATGGAATTAGCAAATGCCCCCTCCCCTAGCCTGCACCTTGTGATTTTGGGGGACTCTTTCAGTTTCCTGTATGATCAGTTGATATAATAATCACTGTTTAGTAGTGTACTTTTGTGTGTGTGTTGATTGTGCATACAATTGAGACATCTATTTTTCCCATCTACCTCGTAATGACATGACTCTACAGTTATAATGAACCTCCTTATTTCAAGGTTGGATTTTTGTACCTCATTCACCATGTTGAGCCAGGGTTTAACAGTATTTGTATTGTGCAGGATTCTGCACTAGAATATTCCCTCATTTTGGATAGAGACGGAGTACAAGATTAGCAGCATGGGCTCTCCAGCCAGATTGCTCAAATTCAAATGCTGACTCTAATCACTGCAACTGTGTGTCTTAATTTCCTCATCTGTAAAATGGGTGTAATAACAGTATTACCACATAGGATTGCTGTGGGAATTAAATTTGTTAAATAATGTAATGTCTTAAAACTGTTCCCAGTATAGAACAAATACCTAACAAATGCTATGTGTTAATAATAGTCTTCCACATATGCTCCCTGGACAATCTCTTCCATTTATAGATGACCTTTATATTGATTGCTCCAACCCAGTCCTTCTCATTCCCACCTCACAGTTGGATATATTCATCTGGATGTAGCCCTGGAGATGTCTCACACTCACCACATGCAAATCAAAAGACATTATTTCTTTCCCTGAAATGCCTTTACTTTGTGACTTCCCCAGTTCAAGTCATGGTACCATCATCCATGCAGCATGCAAGCCAAAACCTGGGCATCATCATGACCCCTTCATCATCACATTTACTGGTCATCGTGTCTAGTCTTTTAAATATCTTTCCAGTGTGCCTTTTTTTCATCTCCACTGCCTCTCGCTTAGTTCAGGCCATCGTCATTTACAGTTTGAGCACTGCAAGACCCTTGCACATGATTTCCCTGCATGCAATGTTACCTGATTCTGATCCTTACTCTTCATAGGTGCCATAGTGAGGAATCTAAAGCCAGAATCTGAACATATTAATCCCTAGATTGAACCTTTCAAGGAGCTGCTAATGTCTCTGACTAAAGCCTAAACCCTTGGTTTTAAGATATTTACATAAATGGCCAAAGTTCACCTCTCCTGCTGCAGAACTTGGCTCCCCATACCCCAGCCCAGGCAACAGCTCACAGTTCTCTGGATGCACTATCGCCTGTCTCAATCCCTAGTACTTTGCATATGTGGTCTCTTTCCGAGGGAACATTCCTGTCCTTTCTTCCTTTTCAAGTAGTGAATTCATCCTTGCTCATTAGGATTTGGATTTGATGTTAGTTCTTCTGTGAACGCTTCCCTAACACTCAAGATCAAGTTAGGGGCTCTTCCTAAATCTTTGCATAGCACATGAATCAGTTCCGTGTGGCACTTGTACTATAGCACAGGGGGTAAGCTTACTGGCTATGGAGCCAGACTGCCTGGTTCGAATCCTGGCCCTTTTGTGGCTTGAGGAGCTTGGATCACTTAAACTCTCTGTGCCTCCCAGAGATATTAATAGTACCTCCCTAGAGTTGGTTGAGAAATTGGCCACAAATTCTTCCTCTCCCTGTATACAGTCTTTTGTAATTTGACTTTATAATTTGCTCCATCAAAGGTGAATTCTTTCTGCCCCTTGAATCTGGGCTGGCCTCGCAACTTGCTCAAGCCGACAAGACAGTAGCAAATGGGTACCAAGCAGAGGTTTGAGAAGTGCTGTGCGGTGTCCCCTGTTTTCTGTTGCTGCTCATAACAACTCTGCAACTACCACCAAATGAAGAAGTTTGGGCCAGTCTGCTGGATGATGAGGGAGACATGATCCTGTTGTCCCCACTACTCCAACTACATGACATGTGAGATAATCATATCACTGCCAGCTGACCACAGATGCCTGGGTAGGCCCAGCCGAGCATGTGCTATATTGGCAGACCACAGAACTGTGGCTAACCAAATGATTGTTGTGGTAAGCTGCTAAGTTTTGGGCACAATTTTATATGGCAAAACTAACATATATGCTCTTATGGGGCTATGAGGATTGGATAAGTTAACGCTAATGTACAAAGCTCACAGTCAGTGCTATATAAGCATTCACACTTCTTACTACAGCTGCTTACTTGCCTGTGTGGATTCACCCCTAGACTGCCAGCTCCTTGAATGCAGGAATTCTGTTTTTCCTTCATTACATCCTCTATATCACACAGTGCCTGGCTTGATACATGTTGAATGATGAATACACATTCCTGAGATCTAGTTTATAAGCACAGGTCCTGCTTATACATGAAGAAATCAAGGTTCATACATAATGAAATAGGCGCATTCACTTGTGCATCTCCCCCAGCGTGACCATTCTATATTATTTTATTATGCCAAACTTTTATCTACAAAGAACACTAGACTTGATAATATCAAAATTAATTTACTACCGACACTTTCCCAGTATAATCCTGTTGCTATATACACAGTCGTGCTGTCTCACTTATCCAAGTATTCCTTTTCCTAAGAGGGAGAAAAAGATCTTTGAAATAATTTATGTATTTTGTTGTAGCAAACTTTGGTTACATATGAATGAATGAAAGAGAATATTTCAGTAGGTGTTCCAATCACTGTGGATAAAATTTACATACTTGCCAAAACTCAATAAGGGAAATAAAAATGACTTGTCATATCAGACTACTTTTTAATTCAATAATCTAGCCACCAGATGATCTTACGTCTTTACCCCCACATCCTCTACCCATGCCCCAAATTCTCATTGACAGCTGAGTCTGCTTCTATGACCAAGGATGTACCTTTCATTGGATTTCCCCCAACTCTCCCCAAATCGGAAAGTGCATGTTCTGTGAGCACTCACCATCCCAACATAATTGGATTTTAATTCTTTGCTACCATTTGTTATCATCACCATCTGAAAGATTCTGGACTTCTGAAAATCCAATGGCTGAGACTTTGAAGGTCTGTCTTTTTTCCTCCCTTTTGTCCATTTGTCGACAGGTTAACTAACTCCTGAACTTGAACATCAAATACTTCATCTACGTTGACAAGTGTGTGTGTGGCACATTCACTATTCGGTTCTGACATATTGTCAACCTAGTTTTGAATTATCCAGGCTCAGCACTGTGACAATTTTTTTTTTACCTTAATGTGAAAAAAAAAAGCTTCCTGTTTTCCCTAAAACCTTTCTAATTTATACAAAGGACTTTACTTTTATGAACACATTTTAAAACAAAATGAATTTAACACATTTCCCCCAAATGTTAATTTATCGAATAATCTTAAATATGCTAGTTAAATAACTTCCTTGTCAGTAATATAAGACACTACTTTGTGTATGCACACATAAACAAAGAAATGCAAATTTATCCTGCTTTTTTTTTTTAAAGAACTTGATCCATTTGAATCAAATATTTGTAGAAAAGCGATTTAGAATGAAATTTAGTTTTCAGCTCTGACCAACTTTTGATTAAAAAGCACATGCTAGAAACACATTAATTCAGTTACAATAAAGTCATTTTTGGACAGTTTCATTCAACCTGTTCTAATAGATAAACTAGCAGATTCTTATTCCCCACAGACCTATTTTTAGTGTAAAGGCTGTACGGTAAGCAATTAAAGAAAATACAAGGATAAAAGGTATAAAGTGGCTTGGAATTTAACAAACCTCTCACCCAATTAGAACATACAGTTCAAATATAGAACCTAGAGATATGGAATGTAGGTAAAACCTTTCCAGAATTAATTTTATAAATGACACTATAAGTTCCAGAGCTCTCTGGTTAAACTAAATCTCTGTTCCGAAGCAAATCCCTTAATCATGCCTCCTGCCACAGAGAGAATGGAACCAGTGGATTTCCTGAAGTCCACAAGTCCGGGGAGATGTGCCTAAATGATATAATAACTTTACATTTATAATACGGACTTGTCCTGCATGACGAAGTTGCAAGGCAAATCTGAGTTTTGGCGCTTAGAGAACTGTAGTTAGTTTGGAAGCTGTCCAGCTTATATAAACTTGGCAAAGCTTACAGCACCAAGTGCTAAAAGATGTCAGATGATGAAAGTTTGTGTCCTGGCTGCATCCCATGCTCCTTGTGAAAATTCGAGTAAGTCTCTTACTTTCCATTGGCTTGAGTTTCTTCATCTGCAAAATGGGGGTGATGAAATCTGGCTTGCCTACTTTGCAGAGTGTAAAGACCAAATCAGTTAGTGAATGTAGAAGTTCTACAGGAACGTCAGAATTAGCCTTCTTGCCCTAAAACGTTTACCTCATTTTTGTCTTAGCACGGCATGTTGTTAATATTTCTTTGAACATGAAGATCTCAGAGTAGGTTATTTTCCTTGATTGTTATAATACTGAGAGATCAAGAATTACAAAGAAATCTGCAGGTGTAGTCAGATGACTAAGGTTGAGGATGTTTGCTGCTTGAAACCTAATTAGGCAATAAACAATTCTATCCGTGTGAGTAGGGACTGGCAGAAAGTAAAACAGGGTTGCCTCCTTGGTGGGGGTGGGAGACTCAGCGAATTGGTTGTGATTTTCACACTAGCCTCCTCTCGTGCCCAATGAGCTCCGATTGCCTCCAAGCTGCCCAAGTAAACTACAGCAGTGTCTTATTGAGGAGAGCATCTCACAGTTTAATCTGCATACCTGGAACCACTTGAGGATGTTTTAAAATGGGGATACTGATTCAGGAGGTCTGGGGCAGGGCTGAATTTCTGAATTTCTGATGAGCTCCCATATGATGCAGATGCTGCTGGGTGACAGAACACATACCTCTGATGTAGACTGGTGACCAGAGTGTGGTCTTCAAGTGTGTATTAGTCGGCTTGGGCTGTCACAACAACACAACATAGACTGCGTGGCTTAGCAGTGGAAGTTTATGTTCTCATGGTTCTGGAGGCTAACAAGTTCAAGATCAAGTTTCCAGTAGGATTTGATTTCTGGTGGGAATTCTCTCTTACTGGCTTGTAAATGTTTGCTTTGTCCTCACATGGCCTTTCCTCTGAGTGATCTCTCTCCTTCTTATAAGGCCATCAATCCTATCTAAATTATGGACTTTAGTTGATAATAATACAATGTTGGTCCATCAACTGTAACAAAGCTACCACCTTAATGTAAGATGTTAAAATAGGGGAACTGGGTGGTGGTGGGGGGGAGAGGGAGTGGAAAAGGAGAATAGAGGGACTCTGTAAACCTAAAACTGCCGTAAAATATAGTCTATTAATTAAACAAAAATTATATTCCAAGACCTCTCTCCCAAACTCAGTGAATCCATCATGGAGGTTGGAGCATGGATGCTTTCAAACCAACCTTTCAGGTGATTTTTGGGTATGATAAAGTTTGAGAACCATCAGGTAGAAACTTAAAGCTCCAGTCTTATCATCAAATGATGTGGTTTCACATCTCAGCAGCACCTCTTCACAGCTGACTGATCTTGGGCTACTTACCCTCTTTCAGTCTCAGTCTTACTTTAAAATCAAGGCAAAAATAGCTCACATAACTTCTCCGCATATTAAGTGATACCATGATGTAGAGTTTTAAACACAGAACATTCATAGTTAACACTTCAATAAACATTCACTGGGAGAAATTTTGCTATTATTCTTATTTGTTATTGGGGCTTTCAGAAACGACCAGGCAATAACATAGGCAATAAAAGATCAGGGCAATAATAAAAGTAATCCTAGATGCTTCCACAACATTTCAAGGTTTATATGTAGCTTTCACTTTCATTACCTGACTTGATCCTGACAATGACCTTGTGAAGCAGAAATTCCCCTTTTAACAGATGAGGAACTGAAGCTTAGAAATGATCAGTGATTTTCTGAAGGACACAGAGCTGGGAAATGTCAGAGCCCAGAGCATCTAAATCCTAGTTCATGGTGGTGGTATGGTGTAGTAATTAAGTTTGAGGACTCTTGAATTCGACTGGAGGGTTCAAATCCCAGAGTTACCGATTGCTACTGGTGTAAAACTGGCAAACCAGTTCACCTCTCTGAGTCATAATTTCTCCACTAGTTAAATAGGAATAATAACTGTGCTTACTCTGTAGTCTTTTGCAAAGCTTAAGTGAAATGATGTTCATAAAATCTGAGATTAAAAGCTGGCACATAGTGAGTTTACTATTTTCTGCATTAAAAAAAAATATGGTTCTTTGAGGCAACAACTTGTATCCATGTTCCATGAAGAGTAGCCTAAGTTTATTTGCAGAAAACAAGGGAATCTTTGTGCATATGACTTGGGGGGCTGGGGTGGGGTAGGGACTGGGCTTGCTATAGCTTCTAAAAAGGAGCAATGGGCTGGCACCACATGATCTGGCATATGAATCTCTTCTCTATAACCATGTGGGACATCTGAAGTGCCAGTAAGGAGACAGTACAAGCAAGACAGTCATCCTGGCCCTTTAGTCCCAAATATCAGAGATGACCATAAAAGTGGCAACAGAAAGATGACGTTCCCTGTGATACTTGGCAATGACTGAGGATTTCTGTAAGGGGGTTCTGGAAATGAATTTCATGGTAGCCAAGTTCCCACACAATATTTCGGAAACAATATATTACAAACTTATTGAGCACAGTGTGCACTTTACCTGATTTTGTTGCCTTCTTTACAACTCATCCGGGGATAGACACTTGGTTGTATCAAAACAGACAGATGCTCATTGGAAAAGATTTGAGAAGAGAGTTGGCCCAACAAAATGTTCTGTGTATTTTGTAGATGGAAGACAAATTGTATATTACTTCCCCCCCCCCCCCCCATTACGAAGGAAGGTTTGGTAGACCTGTCCTAGAAAATGTAGTGCTGGCATTTTTTTTTCCTTTGAGCCATCAAAACTAAATATAATGATGACTGCTAACTACCACGATGTTAGTGATGGTAGCTCTTCCTGAGTTTTTCTTGTGTGCCAGGAACCATTCTAAACACTTTACATATGTTGCTTCGTTTAATCAATCCCAACAGTTAACTGAAGTAGACATTATTTTTTTACATTTTATTGATGAGAAAGGCGGGTTAAGTTATGAGCTCTTGGACACACAGCCAGTAACAGTTAGAACTGAGATTCCCACCCAGGCCTCTGGACCCCAATCGATACACAAAGGGTATGTTAAATGTCATATGATAAAAAAAAAATGATGGAACTTAGAACTGGGCAGGTGTTAGTGATTATCCAACAGTAGAAGTTGTGAGAGTGTTTTCTGGAAAGAGTTGCCATTGAATTAGAGATTCTTGTGTGCCAGGCACAGCACTAAGCCCTTTACAACTCTCAATTACCTTAAATCTTCACAACAAGCCACTAAAATAGGTACCATCTGTATCCCATTGTTGTAGCTGATTTGCAACAAGTCACAAAATTGGTAAATAGTGGAACTAGCATTTGAACCCAAGCATTGGCAGGGTCCTCCACTAAATAGGAATATTAACTGTGCTCGCTCTGTAGTGTTTTGCAAAGCTTAAATGAAATGATGTTCATAAAATCTGAGATGAAAAGCTGGCACATAGTGAGTTTACTATTTTCTGCATTTAAAAAAATATGGTTCTCTGAGGGAACAACTTGTATCCATGTTCCATGAAGAGTGGCCTAAGTTTATTTACAGAAAATATGGGAATCTTTGTGCATACGACTTGGGGGGGAGGGCTGGGGTGGGGTAGGGGCTGGGCTTACTATAGCTTCTAAAAAGGAGCAATGGGCTGGCACCACATGATCTGGCACATGAATCTCTTCTCTGTAACCATGTTAGCATCAATCCCCTTAACCATGAGCCAAAGGAAAAGTGAGAGGCCTCACAGTAGAGGGAGTGAGTCACTTGTGGGATTGGGGGTGGGGAAAGGGCAAGGGAATGTCATTGGAGACCTTGGAGTAAGGGGCAGGATTTCAGCTGGTGACAGTGTGTGTATGGGGGTGGGGTGTGGTGTATAGGGAGAGTGGACGGTTTTGCAAATATTTAGAAATGGCTTCAACCCAAGAAATGGCCAAATGATGAGCATTTGAGAGTGGGAGGGAATTTGAATTCGTTTTGCCCAGAGAACTGGTCAACCTGACCTTTCCTCTCAAAAGAGGATTCACGCACTTGACTCTTGGCAACACAGAAATCAGCATTTTAATTGTGTGTTTTTTTTTTTTCCAGGATGTAACCATGGCCACAAGAGGTTTATTGGTTTGTCTTCATCTTCCCAAACATTGCCAGCAGGGCTTGATTTGCTTAAGAGAGCAGGTGACCTACTTGATGAATGCCCATGGGGGTGGTGAGGGATACCTCCAGTACTGCTGCCTGGGGGTCCTCAAATGAAACCTCCCCATGGAAGCTTGTCCGAAATGCCTCCCAGTTTCCTTCCAATACCCCCATCCCCCTGCTCCCACAAGGTTATATTCTTCATCTAGGCCTTGTCCCCACACACCTTGGTGTGCAGAGCCAGCTTTTCCTAACAGCTAGCCAAGTCGCATGACTGGTTCTAGCTTCAGCTGGGAAAGTTTCCTGTCTAGGAGTTCTAGGAGTTCCTGGCGCTCTGCCCGGTTCTGGAGAAGGGCATCTCCTTGCGCCTCCCTGCTGGTGTCCTTCGCACTCGGCCTAACTTTGTGCCCCATCTCTAGCCTAGCTGTCGGAGTTGAACCCTCCGAGAATCCACCTGCGCATTCTTCGCTAGGCGCCGCGCGCAGCAAAAAGGGGTCCCGGAGGCGCCTCTCCTAACCCGTTATCCCCTCTAGTCTCAGGTCTGGCTGCTCCGTCGCTGGAGCCACCGCGCCAGCATCCCCCCCCCCCCCCCCC